>NW_020949753.1:4878337-4930423 GCF_900497805.2 Vombatus ursinus | reverse complement strand
TCCTACCCCACAGCTGGTGCTGCTGATGTACTATGCTCCTGGCCAGCTCCTACCCCACAGCTGGTGCTGCTGATGTACTATGCTCCTGGCCAGTTCCTACCCCAATGTCACAGACCTCTCCTCCTGCCTCCCTAAATCGTGCTGGGCTAGAAAAATGTTTCATTCCAACGCTTTTTTGGTGATGTTGCTTCAGAATTTAATTTGACATATTATTTTGAAATTGTTTACAGGGGAATGTTGGGAGAGCTCAGCTGGAATGCTCCCTTTACTCTTCCATTTTGGTTCTGTCTCCCCGATCCCTCTTAATTCTGGAACCTTCTCTATTGATTATTTCCTATTTATTCTGTTAGTTGGTTTGCTGTTGTTCAGTTGTTTCAGTCATATCCGAGTCTTTGTGACCTCATTTGGGGTTTTCTTGGCAAAGTTATCTTGCGACTGGTCCCAGATGACTCTGGAGGAGAAAGTGAGGCTGGTGACTTTGCACAGCCCTCCCTGTGCAATTCAATTCACAGGATCACCTCCCTGATGCCATGGTCCTCTTTGAGAATGAAAGACAAACAACAACCTGTAAGTGGTATGGGTTATCCCACTGGGGACCCAACTGGCCAGTTCCAGTTGGGCAATGCAGCTTCCTTTTTTTCCCCTTTCTTTTTCCTTCTCTCCTCTCCTCTTTTCCTTCCTCTCCTTCTGTCCGCATAGGGTATCATACCCTTACCTGTGGGTGCTCTGCCCAAAGGAAAGTAAATTTTGATCACTGAAACCTTGAAAAATATTTTGAGATTTGGTGGCTAGATTTCTTTCTTAAGGACCATGCCTTAAACGCAATTCACATTGACTCTCATTGATTGACCAGCAATAGGTCCCAACCTAAGCCCCACTAAGTGGTCATTATTTGGGCCCTGATAGCTCAGAGTGAATGTAAATACCAATTATTTCTATTTTGGCCAGACATCCAGAGGGTCTTCCTCTCCCAGATTGATTTTTTTTTTAACTTGGTTAAAGAGGACATTCTTTGTTTCATTTCTTACCTAGCCTTAACAACTGAATGGGCAATGCCTCAGTCAAACTGAGACCTGGGAAAGACCTTAGCTTAAAAAAGCCAAGGTCTCCCACTGCAACTGGAGTCATCTCCAGTTGTCCTGATCTCTATCTTGCCACTGGACACAGATAACTATGGAGGAGAAAGTGAGGCTGATGACTTTGCACAACTCTCCCTCACTTAAATCTAATTTACTTACAAGTCCTACCATCACCTTCCATGCCATGGTCCTCTTCAAGAATGAAGGGCAAACATCTATTTATTCTGTACGTAGTCTGTTTGTACATCAGTGTTTGTATATTGTCTCCCCCATTAGATTATGAGCTCCTTGAGGGCAGGGCCTGTCTTTTGCTTTTCTTTGTATCTCCAATGCTTAGCACGGTGCTTGGCACACTGTAGGTACTTGATACTTACTGACTGATTGACTGATTTTATCTATCTACAGTACCTCAAATATTAGTAGTCTAGGAGGCTAATCCTTGGCGCTTAAGATAAACATCAATTTTTCTGATCACTCAAGGGGATAGTACTACTTATCTTACGATAGTCAGCTTAGCTCCCACCCACCAAATAATGGTTACACAGAAGATCATCAGGCATATTTAGCACACCTCTTTATCAAAATAAGCAGTAAGTAGAAATTGGAGAAGTTAGACAGATTAGAATAGACATCAGAAGATATCAGGGTAAATGAGCTCTTAAACTGGATGTCAGATGGGGCAAAGGTTTACTCGTTGCATTGTCTAGGGCTGTTTATACTGAAAGTCAAGGGACATGTCTGAGGTTTCTGAGAGGTCTTTTCTCCACCATTCAAAACATTCACTTGCCTCTCAAAGTCTTCTGAAGTCTTTGTCCCTTATGCAGTTATGCAGTATCTTATCCTCTGCAATTTCTCAACCAAATAGTAGCCACATTTCCCTCTGTATATAAAGCATGCAGAGTCATAGAGTTGTCCTTCAGGAAAAACCACCTCCCAGTCCTTTTTGGTACAGAAGTTACATTAACTTTGCCACATGCTGGGGATCTGATAAGTAAGAGCTGAGGCTCTGTTTTCTAGAGATTGGACCTACTCCATTCCTCCCTTGCACATTCCTGCTCAGAGCTCTGGACTAGATGGAGTTCAGTGGTGTTTACCTTTGATTTCATTGCTCATTGTTTTATTTGATGCCCTTTAAATATCTGATAGGTAATTTTTTAGGGAAGCTGGGTTTGGTTATACCCTGTCTTGGCTGGAAGCTTCCATGCCAAACCTTCGTATTCATTCTGTTACATATCCTTGTTCCATCTTCTGTACATTTTTTAAAAAGAAAAATGAGTTGTTTGATGTGCTCATTCACATTTGTCTTTTTGGACAACTCTGATCTTCCTCTTCTTCATAATACTTTCTATTTGTGGGTTCAGAATCTCATTTTTTGGGAGCTTCCTACTTTTAATGGACTGATCTCCTCTGTAGAGGGCCCCTATCTATTCTTTATCTGAAGCCTTTGAAATCTAGTCTCCCAAAATCCGGTGTATGTGTCAGACATACTCAGGTTTTCTCTCTTTACCACAAAGTCCAAGATAGAGTTATCATTTTCCCCAAGAATCTGATCATTTCCACCCCAGCCATTTTTGTTGTTGATAATGAGATCTAGGATGGAATTTCCCCTTGTTGGTCCTTCCACCTTTTGAAGACTGATATCATCAATAAGAAAGTCAAGGAATAATTAGCTGCTCTGCTTTGGAAAGGAGAGGGCTTCAGGAGTTGTCCAGATAATTCTCCCGTTACTCTTCCCATGCTTCTGTCCTAGGCTTGTGATCTATTTCCTAAATTCCTAACCTGTTTCTTCTCCCTATTCCAGGTGGAATACAGTAAATTTTAGTGATAATACCTCTTCTTTTTCTGCCTTCTTTCAATGTCCCCATCATGTTTAATCCTTGTGGTATTTGGATTTCCTTATATGAGTATAGATTTTTTTTTAATATCAGTCTCTTCCCAATAATTCACCTTGTATATCAATAGAACCATTCCTTGTGATTAAGAAAAGCAATAAAACAAACCAAATCAATGCATCATTCATGTTTGGCAGCATAATGCAACTGTAGTTTTTAAAGAGAAGTATGTTTCATCACCTTCTCCTTGGAATCACAATTGGCCATCACATTAATAATCTCAACTGAGATACCTTTTGATTTTTTTTTTTTGCCTTCATACTATTGTGGTCATTGTGTATATTGTTCCCTTGGTCATTTCCCACCTTGCATCAGGTCATATAAGTTTTTCCAAGTTTGTCTGAATTCCTCATATTATTAATGTCTTCCAGCACAATAGTATTACATTACCTCTATAAACCACAATTTATTCAGAGATTACTCTATTGATGGAAACCCATTTTCCTCCCTTTTTTTGTTTGTTTTTTGCTATCATAAAAAAAAGTTTCCTTTCTAGAATATCCAACTCCCTTCTTTTCTGGAAAAGCTTTTTTATCTGTTTTTGAGCTCCAAGAGCTCAATGGTCCTTCTTCCTCTCCTTCTGATGTGATATTCTTTTACTTCCCAGTCGCCTGACACAGGTTAAGATTCCCCTGTGCCTCTTTAAATATTTTTCCTTCTTCATTTTTATAATGAAATTCTTCTTCGATTTATTTAAGGAACACTTCATTTTCCTTGATAACCTATAGAGTACTTACTTATATTCTAAAATTCTCATTTAGAAGACTAGCCTCTGCTTTGAACATAAGTAGAAGCAGTCATTTAGCAGCAGTGAAAATGCAAACATTGGCAGAATTATAAGCATTGCTCAATTTTTCAGATTAGTGCAAAATTCTTCTTGCTTTAACTAATTGCTAGAAATAAGATTCTCAGTATGATTTCTTTCTAGTAGCTATCTTGGAAAAATGCAGTGGCAAATTGCTATGGGAGCCTTCAACTCTCCTCAATTCTTCAGCACTTTGACAAGTAAGCTCAGCTTCATTTCTTTTTTAAATTTTCTCTAATGCCAAGGTAGAAGAACTAAATAAATGTAGTGGCTAGATTTTAGACTATTGATGTAAGGAATATTAGAGAACTGTGATCTTTAATTCCAGCAATTGGTAAGAAATTTCTATCCACAAAGTAATGATCTAAACAAGTGCTCTAATGAAAGCAAATCAGTAATTTGGTGATTTAGGGAGTACTAAGTAGTTAAATTGGAGATGGGCTGATCTCTGTTATGTAGCTAGTACTGGGACATTATAATGTGGTAGGTAGAGTGTTGTACACAGAGTCAAGAAAACCTGTTTTCAAATCAATGTCTGATACCTACTGGCTGTGCAATTGGATAAGCTCTACTGTATTTAGTCACATAGCCTTTCTGAGCTTCAGGTTCTTCTGTAAAATGTGGATAATACCTTTAGAGCTATTGCAAAACAAAAGAAATAATGCTTGAAGAGTTCATTGCAAACTTCAGAGTGCCATATAAATGCCAATTATTAATAAATTTAAGGATCTGTTATAGTCAATAACCTTTTCCCTACATAGAGTAATATAATTTAGATTTGGGGTCAACTTTGGATATTCTAGACTAGAATTTCAGATTGTTTGCATCTCCTATTGATAGTGAATATTTTATCTAACTACATTTTCCCCACCCATCTTCCCCAACAGAGTGTCCCATTTATGATTCTCATTTTCTCTTTCTAATTGTCTTTCTCTCCTCATCTATTGTATCACTCCTTGCTGCCTGCAAACATGCCCATGTGCCTCCCATTCTTACACAACTTGGGATGGGCTAATGAGCCCAGCCCTCATGAGTATGTACAGAGTGCTCAGCTGTTGTAAAACCAATGTGGACTTTGAACCACATGCAGATATTCTGTTCTGTTCTGGCTCTGTTTCGCTAACTAAATGGTAGAAAGGATCCTCTTTGATTGACTATAGAACTGGAACTTTAGTATGTTCATAAGGCACTAGGCAACCTTGGCAACCCTTTTAGTCTAACTCCTTACCACCTTTGGATCCTATAATGCTGGATGTCCTAGAGACTAAGACTAAGGCAGTCAATGAGGAAATTTAACTTGGGAGTATGGATGGCAGTGTGCTGGTAAATGTTTAATAACTAGCTTTCTGGGAAAAAAATTCCACACGTGACCTGACACACTTTTACTTTTAATCTGCACATTTTCTCTATTACTTTCTTAAGTCTAGATAATCAACAAAACAATGAATCAAGACCTGGTCAATATTTGCTCATTTCTGAGGTGTAATTTTTAAAAAATTGACTCGAGAGTTTGTTTGAGCTGGCTCCAACATACCCCTGAATATGGGCCACTTCTCTTTGTGTTGATTCTTCCTATTTTTGGTGAAGCAAATTAGGGTTAGCTACAACCTTGTGAGGTCAGGAGAGTTAGACATCCAAGCTCCAGGAGTGTAGTCCATGCTGGGCTTTGCAACCATCCAGTGCAGGATAGAGGCCCTAAGGCACAAGAAGCAACCATTGAGACCCAGCCCAACAGTCGCTGAGATACAAACTCATGCCATGGCTATGCTATATCTGGAAGTGAACAATATGTAGATATTATATTAAGTCTGGGCTCATTTGCTTCAGAATAAATAGCCTTTGCTCACACCTCATCTTTCTTGACCCCATTGTAGACTTTAATACTGTTCATCACCTCCTTAGGCACAATGCTCTTTCCTGGTTCTTCATCTTAAACTGAATGTCTTGGGGATTCCAGTTTAGTTGGGTTTCTACCCTGCTTCATACTAAATCATATCTACATTTGCCTTCAGAAGTCACAGTGGAGAAAAAAAACCTATTATTCTAGGAAGAGGTCAGTACTTACATTACCTCTATAGAAAGAATTTTAACATTCTTGAATCTTGATAATTATGAAATAAATATTTAAATAAACAAAATGAAAAATCTCACTGTATTGCAGTCATTTTTGCAACTGATGGGTTTTTTATTAGAGTGATATATTTTAATTTTATTTTTAAAGTGTCTAATATTTTATTTTAATGAGTCAAAATCTTTCCTTCCCTCTTCCCCTTGAGAACATAAGAAAAACAAAACTTATTACATATATGGATAGTTGATCAAAACAAATGTCACATTGGCCATGTCCAAAATGTACAATTAGCCATTGTCTTATTTTACATTCTGAATACTTCACCTATCTTTCATGAGGTAGTATGTTTCATCATTAGCCCTCTGGAATCATGGTTGCTCATTACACTGGTAAGAGATCAGTATGGTAGCGTTACATCATATTAATAAACTAGGACTTGTTCATCCATTCTCATCCACTATGGGTACTCCCTCAGAGTTCCATTCTTTGCCACTTCAAAGAGCAATAAACATTTTTGTGCATCCTTAGAGTTTGTTTTGCTTTGCTTAGGCCTAATCTCTAATCCCCTCCCTCAGATTCCCACTGTCTCCTTCTCCCCTTTCCCTCCTGTTTCATTGTTGAGTGAAAGGTATTTCTGTACCCAATTCTGGGTGTGTATGTATTCTTCCTTCATTAAACCAGTTCAGTTGAAAGTGAGCTTCAAGTGTCAGCTACTTCCCCTAATCCTACCTTTTTGTTTGTATAGATGTCTACTTGTGCACCTTGATTATGCAAGATACTTTTCTCTAACTTTCCTTTTCTCTTCCTACCCCCCTACTTTCTCTTTCTTTTCATTCTTTCCTTAAGATCATCAACTTATAACAGAACTATTCCCAAGTCTTGTTCAACTGTACTCCCTCTATGATCCCTGATGATAGGGTTCCATGGGAACATGTGTATCATCTCCTTATATTTGAATTAATTGATTTATCCTTGTTTAATCTTTAATATTGTGCATTCATGTTTACTTTATTATGTTCCTCTTCAATCCTGTGCTTGAACTTCCAAGTTGCTACACAGTTCTGGTCTTTTTTTTTTTTTAATCAGGGATGCTTGTAAGTCCCCTATTTCATCAAAGGTTCATTTCTGTTCCTTCCCTCCCCCAATGTTATAATCAGTTTTATTCTTGACTTTTAAGTCTTTTAAAAATACTTTTATTCTTGACTATAAGCCCATATCCTTTGCCTTCTGAAGTATTGCATTCCAAGTTCTCTGCTCTTTTTATAGTAGTGGCTGCCAAATCCTGTATGATCCTGACTGTAGTTTTCAGTACCTGAATTCTATTTTTCTGGCTGCCTGCAGTATATGGTTTTTTCTTTCACCTAGAAACTCCAGGCTTTGGCTATGATGTTTCTGGGTGTTTTCATCTGGGGGGGTTCTTTAAGAATAGTATTGGTGAATTCTTTTTATTCCTACTTTGTCCTCTAGTTCTTTTACCCACTCATTCTTTACGATTACTTTGTCTCCAATTAATTTTTAATCCATCTTTCCATGGCCCTTTATTAAATGTGATTTTTATTGTATCATGATCTGAAAAGGATGCATTTAATACTTCTGCATTTCTACATTTAATTGTGAGGTTTTTAATGCCCTAACACATGGTCAATTTTTGTGTAGGTGCCATATAACACTGAGAAAAAAAGTATATTCCCTTCTATACTCATTCAATTTTCCCCAGAGGTGTATCATAGATAACTTCTCTAAAATTCTATTTACCTCCTTAATTTCTTTCTTATTTATTTTGTGGTTAGATTTATCTAGTTTTAAGAGGGCGAAATTGAGGCCCTCCACTAGTATAGTTTTACTGTCTATTTACTCCTGTAACTCATTTAACTTCCTTCAAAATTTGGATGCTATACACTACCACCTCCCTCAATCTGCGCTCCCTTCTATCAATCCCTCTACACCCTTTTCTTGTCCCCCTTCTCTCCTACTTCCCTATACGGTAAGATAGATTTGTACACCCAACTGATTATGTATGTTATTACCTCTTTGAGTCAATTCCAATGAAAGCAAGGTTCGAGCAATGCTTATGCCTCCTCTCTTCTTTCCCTCCATTGCAATAGGTCTTTTGTGCCTCATCATGTTAGATAATTTATCCCATTCTACCTTTCCCTTCTCTCTTGTCCCAGTGCAATCCTTTTTCTCACCCCTTAATTTTTTTTATATCATCCCATCAAAGTCAACTTGTACCCACACCTTCTGTCTATGTGCAATCCTAACTGTTCAAATAGTGATAGAGTTCTCAAGAGTTAAAAGTATTATCTTCCTGTGTAGGAATGTGAACTTTCTTAAGTCTAGACAATCAATAAAACAAAATTGATTTGTAGCATTTGCTGACTTCTGAGGTGTAAATGCCCATACTGAAAATTTAATAATGGTCTCTTGTGAGCAGTATAAACTGGCTCCAACACACTCCTGCCATACACCAAGACTGCCCCTGCTAGTAGCTGTTCTCCTCCTACAGTGAGTAGAGATAAAGTTGGTTAAAGCTATCTGTCTGGACTGCAACTTTTCATCTGTACTCCTCTGCTTTACAAACTGGTGGTAGCTGAGGTGGAAAGACTGTTTTTGGCAACTCAATGGCTTTTTGGAGAAAGAAAAGAAGTTAAAGGAAGGGAAGGGCAAGGGAATGGGAATCTTCCTAATAGAGAGGGGTAGAAGAGAACTTGTTTCTCAGGTGCCCTGGGGTTTTGAGTGATGGGTTGCTTGGGAACAGGAAATTAACCCCAAGGGAGCCAAAGCTATTCCTCAAAGTGATAGACGGTCTCACTTAGGAGGGGGAAGGAGCAGCAGGGACAGACCCAGGAATAACACAGACAGCCAGAATCTTCTGGGTAACACCCACTACTCAGTTACAAAATGGCAGGCTACAGACTAGGGTGGATGTATAGTGAGAAAGAGCTTGGTAGTGGTCAAGACAGGTCTCAACACAATAGGGAGGGAGGATTACCCAGTGGTTATAGGCAGGTGGTGGTTTATCTCACAAAAGCAATTTCTCCCACAAGATAAGAGGCAGTCAGTCACTGTGTCTGTGATAGCCTCAATGAATATACCTCCCCTGATGATATGGTTAAAACCCAACACATCACTAATGCATTTAGTAGCTGGAGGACCACCCAGGTGACCTCCCTAATGTTCCTTTTACATCCAGGAACCATGGACCAGCAGGACACCCTTACTCTAGTAAGCTTTTGCCCCCTAAATGACTAAGGGAGGGAGAGAGGCAGCAATGTTTTGTTAATAAATAAGACTAGACAAGAGACCACTAGGATAAGGGGTAGGGCTCCTTTGAGAACTTTAAAAGTGAAAATTTGTTTGATTGGTATGGCCTCAGCCCTCCTAGGATAAAAGGATGCCAAGGCTAATAAACCCAGAGATGAGGGCATTTATACTTTTCACTTGTAAAACTTCCTGGATGTAAAAGGAACACAAGAAAGGTCACCTGGGTGTCCCTCCATCTATTAATGCATCAATGATGTGTTGGGTTATAATCATATCCATTCAGGTTATCATAAAACACTCTAAAAGTTACTTTAAGAATAATCTCTGGGAGTATGAAGTCAGGAAGCAGGGACTGGAGAGAGGAACTTGCCCCAGAAGCTCCTTCCCAAAAGGTCATGCCATGGTGGCTGCTTAATGTTTAGGGGATATACATCAGACCTCGCTGCCACCCCCCCCCCCACCTTCCTGGGGCAGAAATATAGAAGTAGTGGGATGTTTTGACGCAGGGAGACCTTAAGGAAGGTAATCCAGATGATTAGGTGGGAAAAGTGCTTTAAATCAGATCATGAGGATGACCCAGGGGTAGGAAGGCAGATCACCTTTATAAAGGATCACAGAAGAACCCCAAACACCTCAGAGGATGAGGACAAGAAGCTAGCTCCAAGGACTTGAGCTCTGGAAATCTGAAATCCATTCCCACCTCCTTCCAATGTAAGGGCAGAAGATACACCCAAATATCTGCCTTCCATTCTAACCTCATCTCCTTCAAATTGCAACAGGAGTAGGGCACTGACCCCCAGGCTAGTTAGGGGATAACAGGCCATAAGCCTCAGGAACTATTTAATGGCCAAATGGGGGAACTAGACATTTTCTTGGTATCCTAGATAGTGGAGCCCAAGTGACTGTAGTATCTAAGGTGTCCACATATAAGGGGCAATGAAATAGGCTCCCTCAGTGGCTTAGGCCCAGGTCCTACCTTGTGGGACACTCCAATTATTGCTATAATTGTAGTGTCACTATTCCAGCCTATTAAATGGATTGTAGCAGCAATCCCTAATGATGAATTTTTCACTGGCATTGACCTCCTGAGCTGCTTTATAGGGGCAAACTGCTATGTTAGCTAGCCATGGTCCATTACCATTGCCTGTCTTATTCCATTAAGTGTGGGATGGGTAGAAGCTTATGACCCCTCTCTCCCTCTCTATTGGCCTCTCTCACCAAGGTGGTCTAACTCAAGCAATGTAGAATTCCAGGTGGGGAGAGAAAGACCACTGCCTTAATACAAGAACTATTGGACACTGGAGTTATACTCTTTGCCAGGCGTATCAAACTGAAGGAAGTGTGGGTCAGAACCAGATTAAAATGCAATTTGGAAATGTTTTAAAAAATGTTAAACAAAAATACAATACAACATAGATAATGCTAATTTGTGGTTTTCTAAGTCAATATGTAGCTCACAGGGATCTATTTCTATTTAATTTTTAATCCCCTGCTCCTGCCCATCTCTCAGGTTAACAAGGCAGCAAAGACAAGTGAGAATGGTTAACAGTGCCAGGCAATGAACTTGAGATTATTGAGGGCTAAATCAAGTTATGGATATGGTTGACAGCTACGTCAGACATTGACTGTGTCTCTGGTGACTACACTTAGTAGTTTGCTCTGGTAGACCTGGCCAAAGCCTTTTTTTCTATCCCACTCAGGGAGAACCAAGCTTGATTTGCTTTTACTTGCAAGGAATGCAGTACAGCTTTATTGTCCTGCTTCAAGGATACTTTAATAGCTCTGTCATCTGCCACTAAGAGGTGGGATGGACAATTTGACTTTGACATTATAGTCTTGCAGTACATGCATACAATATAGTGGGGATAACTATGAAGAAGTGGGCCCTGACCTGGCTGTCTAATTGGAACAAGATGAATGGGCAACTAACCCAGACAAGATACAAGGACAATCCCAACTGGTCAAGTTCCTATGGGTGCAATGCACAGGGATGTGGAGTGACATCTCTAAGAGCTATGTAGGACTGGGCCCACCAAAGGGGTTTCCACTTCACCCAAGAAGCCAAGGAAATGAGGCTGATGACATTTCCTACCAACTGCATTGCCATAGGAAAGGGAACCCTAAGGAAGATCCCCTAGGGATACATCTAGCCAGATCTTGGCATGTGGATCATGTAAAGCCCTCCCAACCTGAACTCAGGGCATAAGATGGGTCTTCCATGAACAATATCACCCTAAGCATTATGAGAAAAAAGAAGAGATGTCTGTAACAAACTCTACATACCAATGAAAACAGGCAATCCCTCTCTGGTTGGATGGACCACTGGGCTCAAGCACTCTACTCTGATATTCATTTACTCATCATTCCCTGAAATGTTGAATCTCTACTATATCAGATGTGAGCTGAAACTTTCAGGGGATAGAGGGTAGAGAACCTACCTATGTACCACATTTAGTGGTGTATAACCCAATGGCTGTACCTAGACTTGTCTTATTTTAAAATTCTACCCAATCCAGCCGGAGGGTGGACACTTCAGCAGGGTCCACCGGTCATTGCACTTGATACCAACTTGGATGTATTAATCTCTGCTGGCCATGTCCAGCTGGCAGACCAAATGTCTTTTACATTCACCCTTCTCAAGGCTCCATTTATCTCCCCTAAGACAGCCACCTAATGGGACCATGAAACTGGACCATTCCAAACAGTGAACACAGAAACAGTGATTTTCCTAAAGCACAGGTCTGACCATGTTCTCCCTCTACTGGATAAACTCCAGCAGCTGCCTATCACCTCCAGGGTCAAACACAAAAAGCTCTGGCATTCAAAGCCCTTTGTAACCTACCTCCCCTGACCTTTCCAGTCTTCTTACACCTAATCCTCCCCCACCTCCTCCTATATACTCTGATTCAGTGACACTGATTTCCTTACTGTTCCCAGAACAAAATACTCCATTTCTGTGCTCTGGGTATTTTTACTGGCTGTCCTCTATGCCTGGAATGCTCTCCCTTCTCATCTCCACCTCCAGGCTTCCTACAAATCCTAGTCAAAATCCCACCCTCTAAAGGAAATCTTTCCCAATCCCTTTTCCTTCTAGTGTCTTTTCTCTGTCGATGATTTCTTATTTATTCTGTATATAGTTTGTTGTACATAGCTGTCTGCTTGTTGGCTTCTGTACCAGACTGAGACCTCCTTCAGGGCACAGTCTTGTTTTTTGCCTTTCTTTTTATCTCCAGTGCTTCAAACTGTGCCCAACACTTAAAAAATGATTATTAACTGACTAGTAGGCCCTCCAAGGTGAGGTAGGGGGAACAATATGGTGGAAACCAGGTGATGAAACTGGGACAGAGAACCAAACAGACATTGTAGGTCTTGCCTCCTTGTCCAACTATATGTTGGTGGCAAATGAAGTGATTAGATCTAGACAGGAAGAAATGGACTGATGGAAGAGGAGAACCCTAGATTCTGGCTTGCATTCTTCCTTGTTTGATTTTCATAGGTAAAACTGGACACTGGATAGGAACTGTTTGAGATGCTGTGACTCCATTCTCATTGTTCCTGTTGACCTGTTGGAATTTCCAGTTGATCTTCACCCCTGGCCATTATCTATAGAGTAGAGGCAGCCAGACTCATGGGTACCATGAAGATGCTTCTGCTTTTTGAGGAGACTCTCTTCATTTTATAGATTTTTCTCCAGGTACCCCACTGTGAACCCACCAACACTCAGCTCCTTGATTGTGAAGCCAACAACATTGAACTCCTTCCTGTTCCTGACTCAAGCAATAGCAATGGCAGTTAACTTTGGCAACAGATGGATGTCACTTGACTCCAGGGTGGATCTAAAGTGCCTTCCAAACCTAGGTTTTCTGTATGACAGGTATAGCCACAAACCCTGACAATAATTTATTGTATACATCAAAAGCTAGATAATTCCTCCATCATCCCTCTTATACATGCCCCAGAAGAAAGAGCTTTTGATCTGATTGCTGGGATAGGGGGAAATGGGGAAGAGACAGTGAGTTATCAACTGGTGAAAAATTGTTTGATTGGTATGGATGGTCCCAGCTCCCCAGAATGCAAGTATACCAAAGCTAATAAAACCAAAGACTGAGCAATTACCCTTTTCAGCATCTTGAATGAATGACACCATTAGGTTTAAATCCCTGACTTCCCTGCCCCTCACTCCTTATTTAGTAATTTAGAAAATACTCTAACTTCACTGGTCCTGCAGAAAACAGAGCAGTCTCCTAAGGGTATCATGCTGCCCCTTTGTCTAAAACTGTATAAATTTGAGCAATAATTTGCTCTATAGCAAATTGCGCTCTAGACTTTGATAAGAGCTTGCAATTATTTTTCTTCCCTTGTGGTAGCATAAAAGTGATTTAAGCCTAACTCAGCGTGGGTTGCCATAGTCCCCCCACTAGAGTTGGTGCAGGAACGTGGGTCGTTGGGCAAGTTTGCATTTTCTGCTTTCTTCCATTCCATTATCCAGGAACTTATTCTTCAATTTGTGGTTGGCTTTTCTAGTATCTTAACTTCTCTGCTTGGAAGGAATATCTTTAAACAGGCTTTGGAGAGCAAGAGGCTGGAACTGATTCTATGCGGTAGATCACTGGAGTTTTGCTTCTCCTTGCCTTACTTTTCCCCTTATTTTAGCTCCAGACAAGGACGAATTCGGAAATAACCACAACCACTTTTGCTTTTATGCTTTGCAGCAGGTGCTGCATTCCACACCCCTAGTCCCCCACTTCTGCAAAGGGTCTCAAGTTGTACTTTCTCCATTCTTTTCCTTGCAATGCCCCCTGCTGCCACTTTCCCCAAATTGGGAGACTGAACCAGGGCAGCCCAACTCATTTCTGGAGCCACCTCAGGCGTCCACAAAGGTTTCCCGCCCCTACACAATGTCCCAAGCTGCCTGGATCCTAAACTGCGCGCCCCTCCCCCCGCCCAACCCGAACACGCCTGCGCGGTGAAGACTCCGGAATGGAGCCCCGCGGACGCCCACGCCTCCTGCGCGCAGGCGCGCGGCCGTAACGTCACGACGCTCCGTGGCCTGGGTCGGAGGTCGGAGGTCGGGCGGTGAGGTCGCCACGAGGGCGGGGGTCGCGGGTGCTTCCCCGGCCGCGAGGCTGGGCTGCCCGAGGAGCCCCCGGAGCCTCCTGGGGGTCTCCGCCGGGGCCGCCGCTGCCGAGAGAGTGACGGAGATAGATGAGGAGCCCGCTCCCGCTCAAGGGCTGGAGAGCGGCCGGTCCTAGCGCCTCCCGCCGCCCCGGCAGCCCGAGCGGCCTAGCCTCCCGAAGCGTGCCCGGGACGCCGATGGCAGCGCGCGGCCTGGCGCAGGCCTTAGCTACCGTGTGCCTCAGCGCGAGCCTGTCCTGGGTGACCGGCGGGGCCCCCGGCGGTCGCGGCTCGGCTCCTCTGCAGCTTCCGGGGCGAGGGCCGCCCTACAGGTACCCCCCGAAGCCGGCCCCGACCCGCCGGGCATGCCCTGGGCGGAGGACGCCCGGGGGAGCGGCCCCGGAGCTCTCGGGTCGGGGGGAGGGCGCGCTAAGGCTCCCCGCTGTGCTCCCTCCCCGATGGGCACCCCCCGCTGTTCCCGGTTGCTGTGCACGGTCTACTTCCCCCGTCTGGCCAAAATAATCCCAGTTTAGTCCATTTCCCGAGCATCCCCGGGCGTTCTTAGACACTGGGTGGGGGGTGGAGAAGGGCGATGCGCACACTAGCAAGCAAGCTTACATCACTTTTGTTAAAAAAAAAAAAAAAATTTCTATTATTATTTTGTAATTATGTAAATTATAAACATGTACTGCAAACATACATAATTAAATTACAATTATGATTTAGTATTTTATTTTTTCCCAATTACGTCTAAAAACAATTTTTAAGAATCTTTTTAAAAAATTTTGAGTTCCAAATTCTTTCCCTCCCCATGGCCCTTTTTCAGAATGCAGGCAATTTCATGTAGGTTATGTATGTCATGCAAAACATTTACATTGTCTTTTGATTGGGCAAATTCATAAGTGACACTTTTGCCTTCGAATTTTGTGAGTGTAAAAAACAGAATTAGGCTGTTAGTTTCTATAGATAACTATGTTTTAAGGAAGGGCTTTGTTTCCGTATTTGCTGTCAGGTTTTACTACCAATAGGGAAGTATATACCGTTACATTTTCTGTTCGTATGAATACGTTTATGTATGGTGCGTGTGTATATGTATATATTATACACATATAGGGATGGAAGTTGGAAGTCCTATGCCACTTTTATTCCCCATTTCCTCTGCTCAAAACGCAAGAATGAGACATCCATAATTATGCCTATTTCTCTGTTAAAAAAACACCTTAGGAAAGACCAAACTTAACTGTTTTAAGACTTCCAGTTTCCACACAGGAAACATTGTTTTCCGTGTCATAAAAGCTTAAGGATGTGAAAAGAAACCTTGACTTGATCCAGCAAAAAAGTTAGTTCTGCATTTGAAAACACTGCTATGAACCCAAGGGTATATTAGGAAGCAGTGTGGGCCCTGGAGTCAGGAAGTCCTGCTTACTGTGTGGCCCTGGACAAGTCACTTAACCCCATTTGCCTCAGTTCCTCAGCTGCAGAATGAGCTGGAGAAGAAGGAAGTGGCCAACCACTCCAGCATCTTTGTCACAAAAAACACGGGGTTGTGAATTGTTGCACACGACTGAAAAACAACTGAACAACAAAAGTGAGAAAGGCCTGACTCTGGTTCCACCACTGAAACCTACAGGCTATGTAGAGTCTGGGTGAATCATTCACTTATCTTCCCAGTCATTAAGTCAACAAGTATTAATTAAGCATTGATTGTACCAAGCTTTGTGCTAAAAGTTAGGACGAATACGAAGACAAAAAACAGGGACAGCTTGCAAACTGTACCTACTAGACGTCTGCAGTGTGAATGGGAGATAACCTCAGAGGGAAAGTGTGAGCAGTGGGGGGGCAGGAAAGGCCTGTTGAAGGTGGGACTTGAGCTGAGTCTTAAAGAAACCAAGAGATCCAGGAGGCAGATGTGAGAAGAGAGTTTGTGGTGGCTACAGGACAATCAGTGCTCTGTCTAGAAGCACCAACCACCTTTTAATGCCACCATTGGGTAGTTGGTGAACCTAAACTGGATGTCAGGAGATATATAAATCTGAGAATCATCTGCATAGACAAAGGAATTGAGCCCATTGCATGAATTTAGACATCAGTTTGACTCGATGATGCCAATAAGCCAGCATGAATCAGAGCACAGATTTTAATACACTCAAGAGTGTGTGATCCATCCCACCAGTAGGTGATGAGAATGGGAATCCTTCAGCATTAAGCTAGTAGTAGTATTTATATATTGGGGGCAACAAGGTGGCTCAGTGGATAGAGTGCTGGGCCTGGTGTCAGGAAGACCTGAGTTCAAATCTAGCCTCAGATACGTGCTAGCTGTGTGACCCTTGGCAAGTTACTTAATCTCTGCTTCAATCCACTAAAGGAGGAAATTGCAAACCACTCCAGTATCTTTGCCAAGAAAATCCCATGGACAGTATGGTCCGTGGGGTCATGAAGAGTTGGTCATGACTGAATGAAGGACAACAATTTACGCATTACATGAAACAAAGAAAAAAAAAGATGGCTACTCATAATATAAAGAAGTAAATTGTACTTGTTAAGAAGAATGTGTATTATTAGCTACAGGAAATGAATAAGAGGTATGTCCTTGTTGTAAGCTGGCTTCACTAAATCAAAGAGAACTAACTACCTGATAGGCTAGTTAATGGAGGGAGACTAAACTTTTTTTTTAAGCAATTCAGTCTTTTTGTACCAATTAGGGGGAGCAAAAAACCCCTTAGAAAGATACTTAGAAGAACCAACTGTAGCTCTTGGTCTGACAGTTCATGCAGGGGTCATACAAAGTAAAATGGCAAATATACAACAGAATAGTTATGTTCTAAAAATTCACTTTCAAAAACAGGTAAACCAGAAATTCTACCGCCTTTGATCATGTATCACATAATGCATTGATCTCTACTACATTCCTGTATATCCTATCGATCTCTGGATACATTAATATAAAGTTTCTGGCAGGTATTTCCACAGGGAGATAGAAGAATTGGGAAGCATTTAACACAACAATTGAGCAAGTTAATATAATAGTAATTATAAGTATTACAAAACACAAAACTTTCTTGAGCCTGGTTTCTGGCAACCAATCTCAACTATCCCAGTCAGTCTCTTTATACTGAATCTCCAGACCCTTCCCTAACTCCTCAGTGCAATTCCAGTGCAGGATAGTGGTAAGGTTTTAGTCAAATACATAATGTGCAATATTCAAGTAATATCTGAGCAGCAGATTTCTTACTTTGTTTTCTTGGGTTCAGCTGTTTCAAGTTGTCAGCTTCTGGGAAACATTTTAATAATAACTACTATGTATCAAGCACTGTCTTTAGTGCTTTGCTGTTATTGTCAATTATTATCATATTTGATCCTCACAACAACCCTGGAGATAGGTGCTATCATGTCTTTTTTTTTTTTTTTAATACAGATGAGGAAACGGGCAAATAGAAGTTAAGCAATTTGATTCAAGTCACAGCTAGTAAGAATCTGAGGCAGGATTAGAGCTCACATCTTCTTGACTCCAGGTCCAGTGTTCTATCCACTGTGCCACCTAGCTGCCCTATTTTCCCTTGGAAATTCTGTATCTAAGGAGGCTTGTCCTGGACCACTGTTCACAAATTGTCCAGTGTGGTTCACTTAGACTCACAGACGTGTATCCTTTAACATCTTGGTGTTTTTAACCGGAATGTCAGTAGTTAACAGTATCTGGAATGAGCCTTGTTTCAAGGGCAGATTTGTGGAGGGGTTTCTTATAATAGATTGGCTTTCAGGTTCCAAGCCACTTTTGGAGCTTTCTTAGGGAATGCTGCTTAAACCTGCAAATAACAAGACTTTAGTACAATTTGGTTAGGCCTGATGAAGTCCAAGTACGTTGGCTTTCCAGCAGATAGTTCATGTGGTGAAAGCCATTGCAAGTCTTAGGAAGTTTACTTCATGAGCATTAGGGTGTTAGAAAGAACCTCAAATTAAGCTACCTGTAATTCATCTGAAAGTTTGGAGAGTTTCAGTCTTCACATATGATTTGTTCTTTCTAGCCTTGCATGTTGTACGGATACTGCTGTCTATGAGCTAGAGAAGAATCTCAAAAAAAAAAAAAGAATTCCCTCAGGACATGACTATAAAATAAATACTTTTGTCTCTTGATGTTATCGGAGGACCTCCAACAGAAATTAAAAAAAAAAATCAATCTCCTCTGTAAGAGCTTCCAAAATAAGATACAACTGTGTGTGTTTTTTTCTTTTAACCAACCATTTAACTGTCTTGTACATAGTGAAGTGCTTTGGATAACCAGTTCATTTAATTTATGAGCTTCAACAAATTGAAATCAATCTTTTCCTAAAACAGCCCTTTAGGATTATGTGATTATATAAACCTTTTATGTTTAATGAGCCTATTTCCAACTATTTTGTATATTTATTTGTAGATCTATATAGATAAAATTAAAGTCATAATTTAAAAATTTCTTGACAACTAATTAAAACAATTCTATGTGTGAAAGGCTCAGTCCAATTTGATACTTTAAAACAATTTCTAAAACATACACATTAAAAGCTCACCGTCTTTTGGGATTTGTGTGGATAGGTATCTGTGAATATTCAGTTGGACCTGAAAGAAGTTCAATAGTTCTTTATTATTTCCAGAATAGCATTTAAAATATATCATTTAGGACCAATGTCTTTACTTGGTTTTTTCCATTGTTTTTTACTGGTACAATAATTGAAATTCTAAGGCTACTGATATAATTACAGTTGTCAGACATCCTTTAAGTATATTCTTCTACCCAATGGAAAACTTTTGAAAGCCAGTCCCCTATATCCTAGTTGTCAAGTGGAAACAATCTGATCTTGTTGCTTTCAACAAAGTGAAGTTTACTCATCCATTAAAAATGAAAACTTTCACATCTTTATCCTCTGTCCCCTTTGAGGATATATGTTATCCTCATCTTCTGAAAAGATGTGATACTGTACAGACCTAAACTTATATGTGAATATATAACTATTAAACCAATGAGAACGAGATGGTAAGTTTAAGAACTCATTTTCTCTGGTTTCCTAGGGTAGGAAGTTGAGACAAGTAATGACCACAAAGTCACACAGTGAAATCAAATCAATAGAGTCCCTTTTGCTTGTATCTCATTATAGCAGTTCAGAGATGCTAGATAATTGTAACAAAAAGACCCATTATAAAGATTTTAGTTCTCCTGCAATAGTCAGAGAAATTTACTATGAAGAGAGGTAACACATGTTTGTAAGAAATGGAAAAGCTCCCTTGGTTCTGTTTGATTTCTGGTGTCAGGATCCGCATGTCAAGACCCCCCTCTCATTTTACTATTAGGAGACACTGTTTTCCAGAGCTAAGGCCCAACTAGCAAGCTGTACCCTGAGCTTGGCATAACAACAATACTTGGGTCTCACTCCCTGGATGAACCCAGCTGCAACAAAATCCCAGCGTTGTTTCATACTAGCACCAGGTCATAAGACAACTTCTGAAATAGCTAATCATGAAACAGAGGTCTACATTATTCATAGGGTATATCATATCCAGATTCAGAATCAACCAGGTGGGAAATATTTTTGGGCAGAAAAGAAATAAAACATTGGAAAAACTTGGGTCAAGAGAATCTTGGAAAGCTATCTTCCCACTCTTCCCAGTCATCTACACACACCAGTATTTTCAGAAAGCACTCTCTCTGAGCAGCTCATAACATTTCACTTGAATAATAGGGTACTGGTTTAACACCAGTTATGTTAGAATTCCATACTCAAAGCAAGGCAAATTACTGTTCCACCTTACATAGCAAATTCCACTGCTTATAGTTTAGAGCAGGATATAGTTTTTTTTCATATTGCAACACCATTCAGTTAAAATAATAAAAACATTTATCTTCAGTACTTAATTACATAAATGGTCTTCTTAAAAAACTTTCTCATATGTATGTTATAACATATATAAAAGTAAAGGTAAAATATTATAGACTAAGAATTATGTATATAATTGCATATGTAATTGTATACAGATACAGATATCCTGATATAATGATCAGTTATCAAAGATTAAGAAACAGTCACATTCTGGGTTTTTTTTAATAGAATGTAATAGTTCACTCATAACCCAGAAAAACAACAAAACAAAATTGGCCACCATTAACCTGGCTGTATTAAAGGGACTGCATTAGGTAAGGTTTTTAAATTGAGGCCTGTTGATAGTAAGTTGGCTCAAAGATATAATTTTACTATTCCAGATGCAGTTTCATAATTCTTAATATAATGGGTCTGGCAAAGCATCTCACAGGCTCAAGTGAGCAAAGTAGGGCATACCCATTAAAATATTATAATCTTTAACCTGAAGGGCACTCTGCCTTTTAGCAAAAAAAAAAAAAAAAAAATTCCTAGTAACAGTTCATAGTTATAAAATCACAGCATTCAGATCAAAAGAGGAGACAACCTCCAACAAATACATTACGCTTTAGGTATCATATCTCAGATTAATAGCATTTCTTATACAATAGTTTCCCAGAATCACAATGCAAGAAATCAGGCATAATTTTAACATAAAACAATATTTAAAACATAAACTCAGAATAATACTTTTCACCCAGTAAATGACATTAATCCAGTTGAATGCATTTCTGAGTAATCTTATAGAAAAACAAATAATTTTATGCATCTATTTATGCATTTTATACTAGTTATATTCAGAGACCAGTATAGAATAACTAAAATCCATTTGCACATAAGTTACAAAAGTAGCTCTTATTCTTGCAGTCTATAAACATTTTACCTTAAAGCCAAATTTTAAGTATATTTTCTGTCAAAATCTGTTGTTCTTGCAGAGGGTCAAATAAGACAATTGTCCTAATAGGGAAAAACACATCTTACTTTAAATGAGACTCATTACAATT
The DNA here is from genome assembly GCF_900497805.2 of Vombatus ursinus. NCBI lineage: Eukaryota > Metazoa > Chordata > Mammalia > Diprotodontia > Vombatidae > Vombatus > Vombatus ursinus. Next base: position 4,909,308 of record NW_020949753.1, on the reverse strand, counting down.
TTGTTTAGGGCAAATTCAGTAAAACCTAGTCTGAATTTACAATTACAAATACAGAATCTCAATTTTCCCAAGGACCATTCATGGTCAGCACTTCAAATTATAGACCTTTCTACTATCAGTAAGTTAACTGCCAAAGATCAATGTAATTACAGTCTTGCATTTTCAGTTCCTCCTTTGGGGACCCTGAGGGTCTTTCAAAGCATGGAAATTGTAAGCATGATCTCTGTTACATTGCAGTGGAATTATGAATATGTACTCATATATTATATGAATATTAATATATTCTCTGAATATTTACACATCATGTGAATCTCATATCAGTATTCACACATGAATTTATATATTATGCAAATATATGGATATATGAATATATATTCCTCTCATAATGAATATACCCTTCCATTGAGCCTTCAAGGACAGAATATTAGTGTTTTTGTTGTTCAGCTGTGTCCAACTCTTTATGACCCCATTTGGGTTTTTTTTGGCAAAGATACTGGTGTGGTTTGCCATTTCCTTTTCCAGCTCATTTTACATGTGAGGAACTGAGGCAGATAGGTTAAGTGATTTGCCCAGGATCACACTGCTGGTATGTGTTCAAGGCCAGATTTGAATTCAGGAAGATGAATCCTGATTCAAGGCCCAGTATTATCCACTGCACCACCTAGCTGCCCTAATTTTAGTACACTAAAGTAATTTCGTGATGCAAATATATTTATCCACTTGGTAAATGTTGTAACTGGATAGAATACTGACAATTTTAAATTGTGCTACATGATTCCAACTATTTTTCCACATCAAAAAGAATGTCAAAATAGATGAAATAAAGCTTGGAGATCATGAGAAATCTCAAAATTAGCTTTTGGGTAAGGAGGAAACAAACATTAAATGATTTAATATGCATGAAATTCTTGTTCCTCAATCCAAATGAGATACAAGACTGAACTTAAACTTTTCTGTAATACTTTACCAAATTCTGTGCTGTTCTTTATTTTTTGATCTGTGCTGGGCATTTTGATAGCTGGCAAAAATGACCTGTTTTATGCCAATGTGGGTAATGAAAATCACTAGTTTTATATACCTGCCTTTTGGGAAATCTAAACTCTTACTTCTCATTGCCTTCTCATTAAGCCTTACGTCCGAACAATCTTTAATCCTCTATGGACTTTGATTAAAGCACTCCAAAACTGCACCTCACTTTGTCCACAATATTTTTTAACCTTTCACATCCTTACTTCCTGTATCTGTTATGTATTTAATTCCCAGTCATATCCCAGTCTATCTACAAAACTTTGTCGTTCAGTTGTTTTCAGTCGTGTCTGACTCTTTATGACCCCATTTGGGGTTTTCTTGGCAAAGATTCTGGAGTGGTTTGCCATTTCTTTCTCCAGGTCATTGTACAGATGAGTAAACTGAGACAAACAGGGTTAAGTGACTTACCCAGAGTCACACAGCCAGTATGTGTCTGAGGCAAGATTTAAATTCAGGAAGATGAGTCTTCCTGACTCCAGGCCTAGCACTTTATCCACAGCACTACCTAGCTGTCCACATCTACAGAACTAATTTTATTTATAACACTGAAATCTTTTCAAAGTGGCACAAGCTTTATTATATAATATCAATTAATTGTAAAACTTTACTTTTTCCTGATCAAAATGGAAATTTCTCTGAGTTTGGAGAAAACATCTTCTCTCTAGAAAAATAATCTTAGAGATCAAAAAAGTTACACTCCTGGATAGAGACTGTCCTCAGTCTGCATTTTATTCAACAGTAGGATAAGACCACTTATCCAATTTTGAAGGAGGCCTTCACTATGTTAAAAACCTTCCTGCAGTGTATTCCAATTCCTTTAAAATGACGTTGCTTCTAATTCACTAGGCAAGTAAGTTAGAGGCAGCTAGGAGGTGAAGTGGATAGATGGATAGATTTAGAGTCAGGAGGACCAGTGTTCAAAACTCAACTCAGATACTAGCTGAGTGACTGTGGGCAGGTCATTTAACTGCTGAGAGCTTCAGTTTCCTCATCTGTAAAATGAGGATGGTAGCACCTACCTTTAGGTTTGTTCTGAGAATTAAATGAAATAAATTGTAAAGTTCTTGGCATATAATAAGCACTATATAAATGTTAGTTATTTTTATTCTGTTAAATTATTCACAGAAGAACACAGGGATGAGGTAAAACATACTTGTAAAATTAAATTTAACCTATTTCAAATAATTTGCTTTCATTTAAACAAAGCTCTTTCTTTCCAAGGTTGAGGGGAGAGTTAGTAAATGTACTAGGTGGTTCTTAAGCACCACATAAATTTATTTGTTTGTTAAGAGCTTATTATGTTTCAGGTAATCTGCTAAGTGTTAGGTTTACAAAGAAAGACAAAACGTGATTTCTGTCCTCTAGGAGAGCACATTCAAATAGGAGAGACAACATGAAAATAACTATGCAAATAAAGTATATATGTATGATATATACATATGTGTATGTGTGTATGTATGTACATCTGTGTATGTGTGTATGTAAATGGAAGGTAATCTCTGAGGAAAGGCACTATCAGTGTGTGTGTGTAGAGGGGAGGAGCCGCCAGCAAAGGCTTCTTGAAGGTTTGAGGTGAGTTTTGAAGGAGGTCAAGGAAAGTAAGAGGCAGAGGTGGGGGGGAAGTGGGGGGGAGTGCGTTCCAGGCAGGTGGGCCTGCCAGCAAAATCACTGTTTGGAGTCTGGAGATGGAATGTTGTATGTGAGGAATAGCTGGATTGTAATGTACATGGGGGGAAGGATAGAAAGATTCCAGATTGTGAAAGGCTATGAGTACCAAACACAGGATATTTTATACCAAAGGCAGTGGGGAACCGCACACAGTTCATTGAGTTGGGATGGGAGGAGCAGGACATTGGCCTCTTTTGTTTCCTGATCTTCGTGCTTTAGGGAAATCATTTTGGCAGGTTAGGGGAGGGTAGATTGGAATTGAGGCAGTGTGAAACCAAGTGGGCAGCTATTGTAGTAGTCCTGATGACAGGTGCTGAAGGCCTGCACCAGTGTGTAGGCTATTAGTGGAGAGAAAGGAGATATTAGAGTGAATGAAGGTAGCAATGACAACTTGACAACAGATTAGATATGTTGGGTGAGTGCAGATGATGAGTTAAGGATGAGACCAAGGTTGTGAGCCTGGGTGACTTTGAGAATATTGGGGAGGACTTGGAAGGACCTGGAGTTTTGTTTTGGACATGTTGAATTTGAGATGCCTGTGGGTCATCCAGCTTGAGTTATTAAAAAAGCAGTTGGTGATGTGAGACTGAAGCTCAGGAGAGGAACCAGTGCTGAATTTATAGTTCTGGAAATCATCTGAATAGAGGGGGGAAGGTGCCCAGAAGAGAGTCTTGGGGAACACCTAAGGTTAGTGGATCTGACCCAGATGAAGATTCCAGAGAGGAGGCTGAGGGAGGGTGGTCAGATGGGTGGGAGGAGAACCAGGACAGAGCAGTGTCAGGAAAACCTGGAGAGGAGAGACTGTTCTGGAGGACAGCACTGTGCTTCATGCATGTTTGTTGAATGCATGGGAAATATGAGGCAGTGTTGTTAATCTCAGTTTTTAAAGTATTTGAAAAAATGATGTTTTCAGATCCTCCAAGGCAGGTTTTTTTTTTTTAACTTTAATTTTAAGGAGTATCTATGTAATACCTTTATCTTTTTTCTTTTAGTAGTTCCTTTTCATCGCATTTGTTCCATCAAAACCCAGTCATAATGTCAGCTTCAAATGGTGCTGATGAAAATTCCCACAATAAGGCTCGGACGTCACCTTATCCAGGTTCAAAAGTTGAACGTAGTCAGGTACCCAATGAGAAAGTGGGCTGGCTTGTTGAGTGGCAAGAGTATAATCCCGTGGAATATACTGCAGTCTCTGTCTTGGCTGGACCCATGTGGGCAGACCCACAGATCAGGTAAGTAATTTAGGTATAAATGTATCAAAAAGAACCCTGATTAAGGGGTAATGAAGTTATTAGTAAATTGAGAGTTTAAGTACTGAACGTTGCAGTTGTTAATTTTACATGTTTGTTTTTAACTCCTTGTAATACTGACATATAGTGCTTGTTTATTTTTGCTGATTTTTGTGATGATCCAGATACATAGGATTAGCAATGTAGCAGTTTATCAGTATTTATCAGGTTTATTGTTCCTCCAACAAGGCACATCTCATAGTGATTGTTCTGTAACTTATCCTAGTTTAATATTTAGGGAGTATATATAATTCTCATTGTTGTGTATGAGCCCTCGGGATGAAAAAAGAAGGAATTATAAAAGGACTGAAAAATAAAAAAGAAAGCTTAACAGACAGGAGAAAATCTTCAAGAGAAGATGAGAAAATTTCATCTAAATTCATAGCAGTGCAGAACTTATTCATATATGTATACATTTTATAAAAATTTTGCAAATTCATCTGCATGGGGTTAATGCAGATATATTCTCAAGTCAGCATTTCATCTGGCTCTTCTGTTATTAAATAAGTGATAAAATTAGTCAGACTCAGTCTTAGAGTAATTTGGACTAGCAAAGAGCTCTATGGATTTTATCATTAGTAAGCTGTATTCATTTCTGTGTTTTGATTTGAATTTCTTCTATCTCTCTCCTCTCCTTTCACGAATACTTCTTTAGTGCTTCAGTCGGTGATTCCAGGATCTAATGAATCCTGCCTACGATGTCTTAGTTTGTCTAACTCTGGGTCTCTTGACGATTTCAGCTTGTCGTCTGTTCGTCTGTTATCCTTTGTTTTTGTGGGGTTTTTTGAAAATTTATTAATGAATCATTGAGCATTTATAAAGCACCTGCTGTGTGTCAGGCATTGGGAATACAAATATGAAGAATGAAGTAATCCCCGCTCATAAGGAGCTGTTGCTTTTGTTGTGAGACCAACCCAGCTATTTTTACACCTGCAGCAAATTGTCCAAGATGTAGGTGATGACTGAGCAGCTGAACTTAACATGTTCAAAACAGCTCATCCTCTCCCTCCCTCCCCTCCCACCCCTCCCAAGTTCCTCTGTTTCTTTTTCGAGTCCTACCATTCTTCCAGCTGCTAGAGCCACCTTTCTCCCAAATTGCTTTGTATCTCTTTTGCATATCCCTCCATATCCATTTGTCGGTTCCCCATGCGAAGAAGAGGACTGTTTCACCTTTGTCTTGTTTTCTGTGTCTGGCACAGTGCTTGTGAGTCTCATTTAGGAGGTGCTGAAGTTTTGTGGAGCTTATTGCAATGAGCAGAATGTCATTTGAAACAGGAGCAACTGGAGGACTTTACCACCTAGAGGAAATTGTTCTTCTCTCTCTCTCTCTTTCTCTTTTGTTATTTTGTTTATTTATTTATTTATTTGTTTGTTTGTTTTTGTAGTGGATGGCCTCTGTAACAGTGGCAAACACCTTTGGCAAGCGTGCATACCTGTGTTTTATTCCTTGACATTAATAATCAGAACCAGATTATTTTTGTTGTTTCTCTCAAGGAATCTCATGATCTTAATATGGACCTAAGAGGTATCTGTAAGGTGGTATTTTGCTTTGCAAAATATATTGTGTTTTGATCAAACAATAAACATGATGGGATTTTACTTTTCTGTACTTTTTAAGTCATTTGTGTGTCTAGCTTATTTGGGGTGTGCTTAGGTAGATTCAGTCTCAGAAAGCATCTTTGGTCTGTTGCTGGGGCTGGACTCACTTTGGTAACTAGCCTTTTCATGTTTGTTAACATTAGTCAATTTCGTTTTCTGTGTTGTTACTAATTCTAATTCCCTTCCTGAGAAAAGTACTCATGGTAAGGCATTTGTGAGGCTTTTGTATAGGCTACAAGTCTTTGGATTCTTCTGTTTCCTGATTTTGAATCTCACTTTCCAATATATTTTACTCTGTCCTCCTCTCCTGTTGCATTTGAAGTTATCAAATATTAAAACATATGTTAACTTAAGTAGCAGGGTCTTATCAAGTTCTTCATAGAATTTCTCTGCCTCTTCATCTTTTACAATAGATAGCATGTAAATATTGGCAGATTAGTAAAATAGTTAGAAAACTGGCTTCCTAGTCAGAATAGCCTAGGCTCAAGTCCTATTTCTGACCCACACTGGTTTTATGAACCTAGACAAGTCATTTAAATCTCTTAGTGCCCAGGTGACTCCTGTGAGATGTAGTTGCCGAGCAGTTGTTGATCTGTAGTAGTAGATGGAATTTCTTCACCAAGGAACTCCCTGAACTGATGAAATCACATGCCTAGACTGGGGTAAAAAAGATGTTGGGGCATAAATTTAAGACATAACCTAATGAGTATATCTTTAAATTTATGATAATGTGTGGACTGTATTTATTAGTAAGCTACTCAAATGATCTTTGTAAAAATTGAAGCATAAATTAGTTTTATTCTTTACTATTTGGAAGTGAGATATGGATGTGAACATGGAAAGTGAAAGTCAGCTTTTAAAAGCAGATAGAAACAATTCTATTTCAGCCTTACCTATCTTTGAGGAATAACTGATTGAGTTTTTAAACACCTGGAAATATTAAATTATCACCACTTATTTGGCACTGGTTTTTGTTTTCTTTATAGTGAAAGAAATTTTTCTCCAAAGTTTAATGAAAAGGATGGACATGTAGAACGAAAGAGCCAGAATGGCTTGTATGAGATTGAAAATGGACGACCTAGGTAGGTACTGTGGCTGAACCACCAGTTGTTTCTGGTGGCATAACTAGTTTATTGGGTAACTTTGCAGGGAATTGATTTCAGAGTTGTAAATTTAGTGCAGTTGTCTGGTGGGAATACATTTTGAAGTTATGCAGTCAACTAAACATATGGGAGTGAAAATAAAACTTTTTTTTTTTTGCTATGTTGTATAGCAAAATCCCATTCTAAAATAGATTTGAGAACAAGAATATTTTATTTTTTTACCATTTTGTATTGTAAACAAATGAGTTTTCCTTAAAACAGTATAATTAAATTTGTGGATTCATATGTCTGCTATGGAATGGATTCTGTGCATCTAAAAAAAAAATGAATTAGCTGCCACAGAGAAATAAGCATTTGAAAGAGATACCGCCAGACAGTGAAATATGGGGGAAATCATGGGAACTATAGCAAATTGGAAAGATTGCTAATAAGGAAATTTTATCACCACACCACGGTAACTTGGGTTTTCAAAGAACATTTTACCTGGAAGAAATTTGTTGAGTCATTGAATTACTACTATTTGTTGAGTCTCAGTCAACTTTTTAAGTTATATTTTGTTTCTTAAATTTTGTAAAATCAGCATTTCTGAGATTTTAAAAAATGAAACAAAATTTGCATCCCTAATAAGCATTTTTATTTTTGGTTATAGATATGAATTTTTGGGGGGGAGGAGGAGAGTAAGCAAGAAAAGAGGGTAGTCAGGGTTATTTGAAATCATCTGGATAGACAAGTCATCAAACAGATGAATACTTGTTATCTCACCTGACCATTCTCAGGAGTCCAGTTTTGGTTATAATCCAGCCTGAAAAGTGTGGGTTCAGAGTGGAATGATCACAGGGTCTTCTGTGATATGCAGCTTTTTTAGTCAGTGAAATCTCTCGTTTGGGTTAAGTCCAGGAGGTAAAATAGAATAGAGCAAGATAAGATTAAAAACCAAACGGCTCATAGATATCAATGAGCCATAACATTAAAGACAAGATTTTCTTCTAGTTGTTGTTATTCTTTCTTTTGGATTATGCTGATGGGGCTCTATTTGGAAAATAAAAAAAGATATAAAATTCAAATTACTGTCTTGTTTCTCTCTTCTAGAAATCCAGCAGGTCGGACAGGACTGATCGGCAGGGGCCTTTTGGGACGTTGGGGCCCAAACCATGCTGCAGATCCCATCATTACTAGGTAGAAATTCTGAAACTTTACAAGTCAAGAAATGAAAGGCTGAGGAAAAACATAAACTTCGTCCTTAAACTCTCACTTACGGTATTTTATATCCAAGTGCCCAGCGTAGTGTCTTTCACATTTGTTGTTGTTCAGTCATTTTTCAGTCATGTCCAATTCTTTGTGAGCCCGTTTGGGTTTTCTTTGGCAAAGATACTGGAGTGGTTTGCCATTTCCTTCTTCAGCTCATTCTGCAGCCTCTTACGTAGTTGGTGCTGAATAAACATTTGTTTGAATTGAAAATGCATTCTAAATATACTGTAGCTTTATATTGCATAATCGTATTTGCCATGTCCCCTTACGTACAGCGTAGCGTAGTGCAGAGGCGTTAAACGCATGGCACACAACACTCCCAAATGTGGCCAAAACCAGAGTAAGATGTAATTGGGATATAGTTAACAAAATAAATAAAAGTACGGTAAATCAGATAATAGTGAATTTTAAAACTAAGTCAGTATGTGTCCCACAAGGTTTCCTATGTATAGATTAGTGGCCTCCAATTCTATTTGAGTTCAAAACTACTTCTTTAATAAATAAGAGAGTTGGCTTCAGAGTCAGGAAGACCTCGATTAAAATCCTGCCTTCTGACAGAGAATTTGCTGTAAAGAGATTTTTCTCATCTGGATTTCTTACATGAGTGAAATCACAGGTCCAGACCAAAAAGAGAAAAATTATATTTGCCATAGAAGTACGATCTATAATTTAGTTTATTCACCAGTTGTCTTTTGAGAACCTGGGGTGGGGGGGTGTGTGTAGTGCTATACTAGGTACTCTTTGGAGATGTGGAGACTGAGTCAGAGAATCATACTGCTTGTCCACAACTAGAATTCCTGGAAGAATAGAAGCAAAAGTATTAAAGATATTTTATAAATGTGATAAGAGAACTAGATGAAAACATTGATAAATAAATGAGAGCCAAGGAAAAAAGAATTAGAAAGGGAATTAACAGTTTGGCACAAGAGGTACAAAACCTTACCTAAGCAGCAAACTCCCTGAATATTAGATTAACCCAAATAGAAGTTAATAATTCCAGGAGATAGGAGCAGCTCGGTGGCGCAGTGGGTAGAGCACCAGCCCTGAAGTCAGGAGGACCTGAGTTCAAATCTGGCCTCAGACCAGGCACTTGACACTTACTAGCTGTGTGACCCTGGGCAAGTCACTTAACCCCAATTGCCTAAAATAATAATAATAATTCCAGGAGACAATATGAAATATTAAAACAAAGTCAAAAGACTGAAAAAAGGAAGAAAATGTAAGGTATCTCATAACAAAAACAAATGACACAGAAAACAGATCAAGGAGAGATAATTTTAGAATCATTGGATTACTTCAAAGCTGTGAATCCCCCTTCCCTCCAAAAAACCCCCCAGCCCTAGACACCATATTTCAAGAAATCATTAGAAAAAAACCCCACCCTCTCCAGATCTCTTAGAACTAGAGGGCAAAGTAGAGGTAGAAAGAATCTACTGGTCATCTGCTCTGCTGTTGGGGTTAGAGCCACACAACTCCTTCTCTTGATCTTGGTCTTTGCACGTACATAGCCTAGGGATCTGAACTACTAGGTGCAGATCTGTTCCTCAGTCTCCCCTGCATCTGTGATCTGGAACTGGGGAAGCGAATGACAATGCTTCAGGAATCATCCTGCATTCTGCACGAAGTCAGGCCTTTCTGTGGGTCTGGCACTCTTCTTGCCCTGATACCCAGCCTCAATCCTGTTTTTGTCCCATGCAGTTGTTTTTAGCTAGACCTCATCTTAATGTCTGCAGACCTCTCCATCTTTCTCCTTACACTGACTTGGCCTGGAAAGATGACTCACTGTGATTTTTTCCTTGGACTTCCCAATCAGGATTTGGTTGGTGCAGTTTTTAGATTTTTATAGAGGAGTTGTTGGGGAGAGCTCAGTTGCACTTCTTTTCTGCTACACCGCCATCTTGTCTGTACTCATCTCCCTCATTTTCCACCTCTAGATTCCCTATATGTGTTTCGTTTCTTCGTTAGAATGTAAATTTCTTGAAGGAAGGAGCTGTCTCACTTGTGTTTAGCATAGTTCTTGGCACATAGTAGGCATTTAATAAATGCCTTTTTTCATTCATCTATTCATTTACCTCATTCACTCATTCATTCATTCATTCATGGTTGTGCCCTCAACAGTAAGAGGGAAGTTCAGAAGAGGGGAGGGTTTGGGTGTAAATACGATGAGCTGTAAGTTTGAAAGTCCTCTGGCACATCTGTTTTGAAGCGTCCAATAGTAGGCATCTCGGTGATGTGGGTGTGGAGATTAAAAAAGAGGCTAGGGTAGGTAAAGAGATCTGGGAATCATTTGCTTTGAGATAGTAATTGAACTTGGTGCTGGTGAACTCGCCACCAAATAAGATAATATAAGGAGGGCCCGAGGCAGTAAGTGCTTCTTTTTCTACCTTCATTGATTTTCACCTCTGGTCTCTACCATGCTTGCCTTCTCTGATTCTTATACATGAGTATATCTTCTTAACCTCGGACATTGTGTCAACACCATCTTCCCTCTGTTATTCAGTTCAATAGATCTACGTATACAGAGCCACACTGCAAGTATTGGTCTCACCCTTCCAACCCCGCAGTGACACCATTGAGGTCATATTTGCCTTCTTGTCCTGGGACTCCTAACTGATCATGCTCGAAGCTTGAGCTTTGTGCGTTTATATACGAACATTTGAAACTTAAGGTTTTTCTCTTGGCTCCTTTCTTGTGTGTTGTTTCCTGTCATCTTCTGCCTAATAAGTGCTTGTTGATTAGTCATATCTTGGTCATATGAAATTATTGTAATAACACAGTTTTCAGTGTTTATGCAGTGGGTCTAGAATGAAGATAAATTTTTATGACATTCTTTTGGAATTTCAATAAATGGGCCTCATTTCTCTTGGTTGAGAACCAGCACAAGATTGCTTTATAGAGACTTCAGCTTTGTACCAACTCATTCTATTAATTCCCATGACTCACTATTCTGTTCTATGTCAGGTGCACACCAAGTTCGTCATTCCCTTGATCACCCACAAGTGTTCTTCTGTATTTGTGAACTCTGAAATCTCTTTACCTGATCATAATCTTTTATCGTTCTATTTTTACCTGTGCCTTAAAATCTCTAACCCTGTTATGTGGCACAATGGATAGAGCACTGGACCTGGAATCAGGAAGATCTGAGTTCAGTTCTGGCTCCAGACACTAGCTGTATGATCCAGGACAACTCAGTTAGCCTCTAACTGCCTCAGTTTCCTCTGCTGTACAAAGGGGATAACCTAGCTCCCAATTGTTAGGAGGATAAAATGCAATAATGTGTGTAAAGCACTTTGCAAGCCTTAAAGTATTATGTTGGTCAATCATTTTCAACTCTTTATGATCCCATTTGGGGTTTTCTGAGCAAAAGATACTGAAGTGGATTTCCATTTCCTTCTCTAGCTCATTTTACAGATAAGGAACCTGAGGCAAACAGACTTACCCAGAGTTACACAGCTGGTAAGTGTCTAGGCCAGATTTGAAGTCAGGAAGATGAGTTGTCTTGACTCCAGGCCTGGCAGTCTGTTCACCGTGCCAGCTAGCTGCCCTAACACATAAATATTAGGAATTATTATTTCTCCTTACTGTGACCTCCAATCTTTTCACATCTTGGTTCTTTTCGAAGCACTGGGTATGCTCTCTTCCCTTCCCTGTCTTTACCCCCATCTCTACACTGTTATCTACACTCAGGCCCCTTCCCTCTTGTATAGTTGGTGATCATGCCTTACTGAGCCCCTTAGGTTAGTCCCACCATTTTTGTAGTCTTTGCTTCTATTCGTGGGCTATTGAACAGAGCTGGAGAAAATCACAAAATTCTGTTGACTAGATCTATTACAGATTTATGTTCTATCATCTTGACTGGGCCCTCACTGAAGGAAGGCCCTCTCCATTTTACACATGTATGATTGATTCACCACCAAGGCTGTTCTAGACCTTTTCATATCTCTTCAAATCTCCTACGACTCTCCTTTCCCCCATAGTCTCCTTCAGGACCTTGTCTCATAACCTTAGAAAAGGCCATTTTTAATGACTCCCTCTTTCCTCTTCTTCCTTTCCATCTCAGCTCACTCAGACGTCTTTCCCCACTATCTCCTTTTTATCCCTATCTCACTTGAAGAGGTGGACCTTTTTGAAAAGGCCAAACCCCTCTCCCTGCAGCCTTCATCCCATTCCATCCCATGTTCTGCAGCAGATGGCCTCCTTTTCTATGATTTTCTTTCTAATTTTCAGTTTCTCTCTATCTTCTGATTGTTCCTCTGCTAACTACAAACACTCCCTTGTCTCCCCCATCCTTAAAAAACTGTCACTTGATCCATTCATCATAAGTAGCTGTTATTTGATATCTCTCTTCCTTTTTTTTTGTGGCTAATTACCTTGAGAAAGCCATCTAGAATTGGTGTCTCCATGTCCTTTCCTCTTACTTTTTTTCTAAACCCTCTCCATCCTGGTCTCTTTTTCTCCCTCCTCTCATTTTTTTTGGTGACATTGTTATCTCCTGTATCTTCTCCTACCAGTCTGATTACTCAGTCTCCCTTCTGGTTTTGGGCCATGCCCCCTAACTTTGAGCGTCCCCAAGACTTTGTCCTGAGAGCTCTTTTCCCCTGTGTGCTCTGGTTTGATCTCATCAACTCCCACAGGGTCAGTTATCCTCCCCATGCAGATGAGCCTCAGATCTGTTTGGTTAGCTCTGATTCTGTCTGTTTGTTTGGCTCTAACTTCTCTTCTCACTTCTAGTCTGGCATCACCAGCTGCCTATCGGACGTCTAGAGTTGGATGTCCTGTAGACGTCTTTAACTCCGTCCATTCCAAAGCAACTCGTCATTCTTCTTCTCCAAGCCCTCTTCTTCTTCCCAACTTTCCTGTTACTGTTGAGGACACTGCTGTCCTCCTGGTCACCCGCTCTCACTACGCCGGTGTTGACTCCGCATTCTTCCTCGCCCTCACATCTAGTTTGCTGCCAAGTCTTGTTTCTACCTTCACATCTCTGTTTTACGGCCCCTTCTCTCCACTCACATAGTAGTACAGGTTCTTATCAGTGCGTGCTTGGACTAGTGCAGGTGTCGCCTGGTCGTTCATACTGGTTCAAGTATCTCCCCATCGGATCCATCCTAATCTGAGCTGCGACAGTGATCTTCCTAAAGCCTATGTTTGACCGTATCACCCCCTTATTTATTGAGCTCCAGTGGCTTGCTGTTAAATGCAGTATGAAGTATAACATTCTTTGGCATTTAAAGTCTTTTGCAACCTGGCACTTTCCTACCTTTATAGTCTTCTTACATTTTGCTCTCCTCTGCCTATTCATATTGTCAGGTCTGTGCTGTAGAAGTCGTAATTTGATAGCTCTGTCAAATTACTCTCCATTCTAGTGATGCTGGCCTTCTTACTTTTGCACAAACAAGACCCCCTGTCTTTTAGCTGTGGGCATTTTCTCTGGTTGTCCCCCACCCCTGGAATGTTCTCCTCCTCATCTGTGCCTCCTACCTTCCCTGTCTTCCTTCAGGAAGGTTTCCCTAACCCCTCTTCATTCTAGTGCCTTCTCTCCTGTGTGTATTTGTTTACTTGTTGTCTTGGCCGTTAGATTGTTAGCTTCTTGAGGGCAGGCACTGTTTTTTGCCTCTTTTTTTAATCCCTAGCACTTAGCGCAGTACCTGGCGTGTGAGGAATACCTTATACGTGATCACTGATTGACTGACCATGAGGAGGGCGGTTTGGAGAGCGGAGGGACTTGAGGCAAAAAGAGCGATGAGGAGGCTGTTGTTCAGGGGAGAGGCGACAAGGACCTGAGTTAAGGTGGTGTGTACCCCATGAGTAGGAAGAAGGGAGTGGATGTAAGCTACGTTGTGGAGGTGGGATTGACAAGACTGAGAGGGGAGGAAAAGGAGGATGATTCCAGGATTGCGAAACTGGGATAGTCAAACCCTCAGCGCAAATGGGCATTGGTTGGATGAAGACGAACTTGTTTTTGGGGAGGATGGTGTATTTGAACTCTGGGATTTTTAGAGACCGAGAAAAACTTTAGTATTGATTTAGCTTTCAATCTAATAATATGGGGCAAATTCCCAAAATAAAAGCAAATGGTAGTGGATCTTAATTCTCTCGTTCCTAAAATTTCTGATGACCTATTTTCACACAGTCAGGCTGTTTGAAAAGATCTAGTGAACGGTAAGCTCAATGTGGGTTACTAGTGTGACCAGACAAGGCAGCCAAAAATAAATGCCAGTGTAATCTTCGGCTGCATTAAGAGAGGTGTAGAATGCAGGAGGAGAGAGCTGATAGTCCTCTTGTCCTCTGTCCTGGTCAGAGCACACCTGGAGCACTGAGTCCTGGTCTGGGCATCGCATTTGGGAAGGATGTTGACCGTGAAAGTTGTTTAGAAAATGAGCATTAAGACCTTGTCCTTTCAGAATCAATTGAAGGAGGGGCAGTGGATAGAGCGCCGGCCCTGAAGTCAGGAGGACCTGAGTTCAAATCCGGCCTCAGACACATAGCACTTAACTAACTGTGTGACCCTGGGCAAGTCACTTAACCCCATTGCCTAGCCAAAAAATAAATAAATAAATAAATAAACAGAATCAATTGAAGGAATAGGAGGTATTTGGCTTGGGGAAGAGATTTGGGGCAAAGACGTGGTAGGAAACATGATGACAGAACTATGAGCAGTGGTTACAAGTTATAGCAAGATTCATTTTGGATTGATGTATGGAGAATTTACAAACAATTAGACCTATCCAGAAGTGCACTGAGCTGGCCTCAGAGTAGGTATTTTTTTTACTTCCCCCCTCCTTGGAAATTTTTAAGAGAAATCTGAAAAACCATTTGATTATTATGTTGTAAAAAAAAATTCCTTTTACAAGTACAGATGGGGTCTGAGGCCTGTAATTCTCTAAAAATGAAATTCTTGTTGTTCTTCCCAAGTCTATGTTTGTGTTATACCACAAATTCCCTAAACACTCTTTATAGTGCCCTGGATGTTAAAGGACTACATATACTCTCAATAATGAGAGAATTAGTAGTAAGAGGACTATTGTATTAAGTATGATAGATTTTTGGCCTAGTTTTGCACTGGTGTTAAATTCAAGTTATTTTAATACAGACAGTGACCATTGCTCATAATGCTAATTCACAAATGGAAACTAGCCAGCTTAAATGAAATTGGATTTGTGCTTTGCTTATAATAACTTAGGTTGCTATGATTGTTATTGTTTATTCTCAAGCATATGTAGATTCTGACCTACTTTATTCTAGGTTAAAAGACTTTTTTTATTATTTTCAGGTGGAAAAGGGACAGCAGTGGAAATAAAGTCATTCATCCTCATTCTGGGAAAAATATCTTACAATTTGTAGCAATCAAAAGGAAAGACTGTGGAGAATGGGCAATCCCAGGGGTAAGAACTAAAAATAAGTAAAAATTATATTTTTCAAATTTATTAACATTTTCTTACTGATTTAATAATCACCAATAAAGATAAATAACCAAATAAACTTGCATAGTAAGAAATACCTCAAAACGTGCAAAACAGAACTCATTTTCTGTAACCCTAAACCTGTGCCACTTCTAAACTTCCCTGTCATCATCTAGGATGCTGCATCCTCTGAGTCATCCAGGTTTGCAGTCTGGACAATCTGGACTCCTTCCTCTCACTTGTATATTCAGTTACTTGTAAAACCTTGTCTTTGCTGTTCTACCAGCATCTCTTTCATGTGTCCCCTTCTTTCTACTTGCGTAGCCACTCCCCTTCATCGTTCTTAGCTGGACAGCCTTCTGTTGAGCTGCCTCAAGTCTCTTCTAGTCCATTCGGGCTTCCGTGTAGCTGCCAAAGTTATTTTCCAAAGCATAGGTTTGACCTGTCATCCCCTGGCTTAGCGAGCCTACATGGCTTCCTATTAAATAACTTCAAGGTGAAATGTAAGATTCTTTGGCATTTAAAGCTTTTCTCAACCTGGCCCCTTCCTTCCTTTCTTCACTTGACTCACTTCCTCAAGCCTTCCTATCTAATCTGCACTGTGCCTGTTCTTTGCATAGGACACTCCATTTCCATTTCTTTGCAGTGACTGTCTTCCCGTCCTGGAACGCCCTCCTCCAGTCTCTCCAGGCTCTCTGGTTTCCTTCAAGACTTAGCTCAAAATGCCACCTGAAGCAGGAGGCCTTTCCTGTTCTGCCCTTCTCCTCTGCCTCCTGCTTCTAGGATGACCTTCCATCCAGTCTGTGTTTATCTCATGAGTGTATTATAGACATGCTGTCTCCACTGTTAGAATGGAAGCACTTTTAGGGTAAGGACTGTTTCACTTTTGCCATTGTTTCCCCGGTGTTCAGCACAGTGACTCTCGAATTAAGACATGTTGCTGAGAGTTGTTTGACTAGTTTGGTTTTCCTAAGGTCATGAAATAATGCACTTAGAACTATTAGTAACATCTGTAGTCATCAGATCGTAGAATCTTATAGTTATAATAATAATAGTTATAATCTAATACAGTAGTTATAATAATTACATTTTTAGTTGTTCAGTTATTTTTTCTGTCATGTCTGACTTTTTGTAACTCTGTTTGGGATTTTCTTGGCAGAGATGTGGATTGGTTTGCCATTTCCTTCTCTAGCTCATTTTTACAGATGAGGAAATCAAGGCAAACAGGGTGAAGTGACTTGTCCAGGGTCACACAACTAGTAAATGTCTAAGGCCAGATTTGAACTCAGGAAGATGAGTCTTCCTGACTCCAGGCCCGGCACTCTATCTATTACACCACCTAGTTGCCCCAAATAATTACATTTATATAGTCTTTAAGGTTTACAAAGTCTTTGAAACCATCCTCTCATTCAAAACTGGGGAGACTATAAGAGGCCTTCTATTCCATTCCTTTCATTTTGTAGATGAAAAAAATTCTAGGTCCATTCTTGCCCAAGTTACACAGAAATGGCAGAGCCAGGATTTGAACCAGGTGCTCTTCAAATTTTTACATTTCATGCTAGCAACTCCTTTAATCTGTCTCCAGTTTACCTTTTAAATTTCTGAGAACCCTTCACATTGACCTTATTTATTTATTCACACATTTCAATTATTCCACTACTGTACCTTTGTTCATGCCATCACCCAATCTTGAATACCCTTCTGGCTCCCTTCATTTATCTGAGTCCACTGTATTTTTTGTGGCCCCGTTCAAGTTTTATGAAACCTACCCTAAATATTCCATCCTATTCTGATTTTTCCCCCTCTTTATAAATTATTATTCATTTGGGTCTTAAACAAATATATACTTAGTCATATATTACCTGAGTTTCCAGATTATAAGGTACTATCTTGTTTGCTATCTTTTTGTACTCTTTAGTCGTGATGTCTTACGTATTTGTATTTTCATGTATTATGTGTTTTCTTTCTAATTAGCTTTCTGCCATTAAAGATAGATTTCTTTTATATCCCTCATATAATGCCATGCTTATAGCATATGCTTAGTAAATAGTGGTTGAATAAATGAATCTTAAAGATTAAAAAGTTCTGAGAACTAGATATAACTGTTTAGTTTAAGGATTTAACATTTCCTTCCTATTAATTCTCTTTAATTTAAACAGTTGTTTTGTTTGAAAGATAAAAGAGTATGTAGGAAAATGAAACTACACCAGTAATCACAGGAAAAGTCTAGGAATGTTTCACTGGGGCATAGGCTTACTTATGTAAGCAAGGTAATTTATCACTTCAGTAACAGATCTCATCTGTTTGGATTAAGATAGGAAATGGTGTTAAAACCAAGAGAATGAAATGAATTTCTCGTGTGTATGTTTTAACATAACTTCCTTAACTGATAGGATGGATGTGGATTAAAATGATGTTAATCTCAATTCTCCTTCCTGAGTATATTTCTTCATCTGTAAAATGAGAAAACAATAATAGTTTTACTACCTTGTGGAGCTGTTGTGGATAAAGTGCACTAAAACACTATAGCAGTTAAGGTTCTGCAAACATTAATTACCTACAGTGTGCACAGTGCTGTGCTTGCAGAGCGTGAGTTATTGTTGATGCACAGTAGCTCTCGCCCTGCAGTCTACGTCTTCTAAGGGTGCCTGGAGTACTAAAGGTTAGGAGCCTTGGCTTCAGTCACATAACTGTTATGGCCCGAGGCAGGGGGTCTGAACTAGGAGGAAATTAACGGTCACCTAGTCAGTGTTCTCATCTTACAGAGGAGCATCCTGAGGCTCAGAGAAATTATGTCATTTGCCCATGGCCGTGTGACTAGTAAGTAGAGGATCAAGGACTTGAACTCAGAGCTTTTGACTGCTAAGATGAGTAGGTATGTTTTTATTTCAATTTAACTTAAACATTTATTGGTCCATTTTAGTTTGGAGACGTCTCCACTCAATGCCTCTACTTCTTTATCTCTCACTCACTTCTCAGCTCTCTTCCTACCAGTACTATTCAGCTGAAACTGCCCTCCCCATGATTACCAATGATTTCTTAATTGTTAAACATAATGGTATTTTCTCTGGCTTTATCCTGCTTCATCCCCCTCCAGATATTCACACCGCCTACCACTCCCTCCTCCTGGATAGTCTTTCCCCTCTTTGCTTCTTTGACATTGCTCTTCATTCTCCTCTCCTTTGTCTGACCCTTCTTTTGCTGGTCATCCTCTCCTACACACTTGGGATAGGTTTCTCCAAAAAGCTCTTTTTGGGACTCTTTTCTTCTTTCTCTGTGTCCTCTTAGTGATTAGCTCCCATGGAGTTAGCTATCATTTCTTTTAAAATCTGTAGATCTTTTTCTAACATCTTTCCTGAACTTTAGTCTTGTGTTACCTGTTACATATTTCTATCTGGATATATCCTTGGCATCTCAAACTAGCCATCCCTCCTCCAGACTTATTTCTAATGATGGTGCCACGTGTCCTTCACACCCTGAAGTCATCTCTGATTCTTTCTTCTTCACCCACCTTGGATACGTCCTACTCTTCCTGCCTCCACCCCAGTTCTCACATCTTTCCCCTTCTTTACGTACACGGCCCCTGCTGTGGCACACACCCTGAGCTCTTCTTGCCTGGCTGGCCTTCTGTAGGCTCCTGATTGTTCTCTTCTGTCTCTCCCTTCCCTAATCACCTCTCTACACATGACCGCCAGATTATGTTCCTAACGCACAGGTCTGACCATGTAACTCCTCTACTCAGAAATCTTCAGCCAAAACAGATAGGCTGTGATACTTCTTGAATATTTTGAAAAGATGCAAGATATTTAGCTATTGTAGGTGATTCCTTTGTCTTTCCTCATCACAATGCCTTCATGTCTTTAATGAGATTCTTGAGGCATCAGTACTCATTAGCTGGCATCCACCCTGGTAGTGATGAGCCTCAGATGATAGAGACAAAGTTCATTTCTGGGCCTGTACTCAGAGTCTTTCCACTTAGTAGGGCCTCCAGAGCGTACATCTCAGAGACTTTGAGAAGGTCACCTCCAAACCACAAGCAGGCACAATGAGTAGGAAACAAGGCTGGGAAGGCTCTATGATTTTTTTTCAGCTTGGAAAACTGTATCTACTAAGACATATATGACTAAGTTAATTTGTTCTAGAGACTACCCTGCAGCTTTCCTAGGTTAGCGCTTGGCTGGGGTCACATAGCTAGTAAATATAAAGAGGCAGGATTTGAGTTCAGGTCTTCCTGACTCCTAGCTTCTGAACCCAAACCTGCTGTTGGCCCGGCTGCTCTGTGGTCTGTCTTCTGAGAAAAGAAAAAGGGGTTGGGGAGGCTATTGCAGAAAGACTGTCTTTTATAGGTCTGGCTCAAAGAATTGGTTCTGAGCTAATTAGGTCATCCTTGATGCTTTCCTTGAGATATCCGCATCCCCTATGGGGAAATGCAAGGTCTCAGACAAAAACTTAACCCCCTATAAACTCTTCACATTGATGAAGTAACTTCCTCTGGTGAACTCATTAACTACTTGATAGAATTTTTGTAGCTGCCTGTGCTAAAATCAATCAGCCATCCAGAATCCAGTGTACTGAGGATAGAAAGATAGTCTCTGCCCTCAGGGAGTGTGATTGTGTCTGTACCCATAGATTTTGATATGTATAAACATACATTTTAGATAGATCAATCAGCCATCCAGAATCCAATGTACTGAGGATGGAAAGACAGTCTCTGCCCTCAGGGAGTGTGATTGTGTCTGTACCCATATATCTTGATGTGTATAAGCATACATTTTAGATAGATCAATCAGCCATCCAGAATCCAGTGTACTGAGGATGGAAAGATAGTCTCTGCCCTCAGGGAGTGTGATTGTGTCTGTACCCCTAGATCTTGATGTGTATAAACATACATTTTAGATGGATAGGCAGATACTCAGATGTGCTTTTTCATGTGTCTGCTAGGGGATGGTGGATCCAGGAGAGAAAATCAGCGCTACCTTAAAGCGCGAGTTTGGTGAAGAGGCTATGAACTCCTTACAGAAGTCCAGTGCCGAGAAGCAGGAGATGGAAGAGCAGCTGCATAAACTCTTCAGCCAAGAACACTTAGTGGTGAGAAATTGCTTCCCAGCGGCTTGTCAGATAGTCAGCGTTTTGTGAGCATCTCTTGTGTGCCAGGCACTGTGCTAAGCAGAAGTGAGGTTTCCGCTCTGCGCTACCAAAAGCATCTTACAGACTTGTAAAGTTCCTAGAGTTTTGGAGGGCTCTAGAGTTCATCTTAACTGGTGCTGAGTCTCTCCAAACTTAGCTGAAGTTTATAGTTGCTTTAGGTTACTAAAATTTAGAGTAATTTCCATGCCCAAGGAAATTTTGCCCAAGTTCTTGAGGAAAATAAGGTTATGTTTAAAGATGATCAGGCACAACTCTGTTTCACCACACAACTGCTGTGAACCTAGGCAAGGTCCTCTTCTATTCCCAGCTTGAACCCAAAAGCCCTCTATCTCTTAAACTGGTTTTTCCTCTGGCATCTAGCTTAGTCCAGTAAGGTGATACTTTCCCCAAACTTTTTCCCTGTTTGCTTCTACCTTCTTAGATCAGTTGCTTTGTTTGTTTGTTTGTTTCTTGATGTGTCTTCTGTAGTATTCTCCAAATGTCTAGGGCCACTGTTTTTTATCTCTCATATAGCTTTCTCCCAGTCAGAACATAGAAAGAACAACCTTCTGCCTTCCTCTAAGTTATGTGCATAGAATACATACAAAATGAGGAACTTTTTAATCACACAGCCTCTATCTGAATTACACCAATTGCAAAGGTTAGTAGAGGCTGAATTATGAAGGTTTTCCTTTCCCATATTGTTAAACTCCTAAGAGTTATTGAGAGATAAATATGTATATCCATTCATTCATCTTAAGCTACTGAACTCAGTAGTTATTTTGGATTTAAAAATTATAAAACTTTAAAAAAATTCCCGACATTTTTTCTTGAATTTGAACTGGCCTGATATATATTAATTTTTCTAGCCATGCCTAACGTAGTCTTTCTATCTCTTTGGCACATTGTGTTACCTACCTCCTTTCATACCAGGTTTATAAGGGATATGTGGATGACCCTCGGAACACTGATAATGCATGGATGGAGACAGAAGCTGTGAACTACCATGATGAAACAGGTAGAGAATATTGTTAGCATGTACTGAGGGCCTTCCTTATTGTGGACATTGCATTAATAACATGCTGCCTTTTGTATTATTGTTGTAATTAGACAAAAAACTTAAGAGTCTTCTCAGTAGTGGGGAGGAATTTGTTTCACATAGTTAAATGTTTCCTCATGTGACCAAGGTTTTTTTTTGGTTTTGTTTTTTTGCGAAATAGCTGACCAAGATTAAAAGTTCACCCAGTGGTCATGGAAACAATAGGGCCTATCACCTAGACTCATATTAGTATTTAAAATTTTAGTTTGTACCTTATTAGCTCAAAAGTTTAAAATGGTATAGGACAATCAAAATATATAATTCCTTCTAATAGAATAAGCTTCAAGATGTTATATAAAGTACTGAATTTATGTCATAAATGCTGTAAGAAAATGAAAACTGAAATTTATGGGTTAATAAATGCTGGCTTTTTCATGAATCTCTGAGTAAATCTGTTGATGAAAATGATGTGAGGGAAATTTCCAACCACTAGTGAATAATTTCTATATCCACGTTTAGTATTTTAATGATGAAATAGGGTAAAATTTATCTGGGTAAATTATTCTGGAAAGAATATAGGACTAGGAATCAGATGTTCTGGTTTCAAGTCCTAATTTTTATACTGTATCAGCACCAAAAAGTAAATTAACCTTTCTGGGTCTCTGTTATCTTCTGTTTAGAGTAGAGATAATAGTACCCATCCTATCTACTGAACTGTGATCCATGACCTCATGTGAGGCAATCCATATAAAATTGCTTTGAAAAGTGAACAGTTTTTTAAGATATGACTCTTATTGCTTTCGTTTTCCTAGTGAATACAAGCACCATTTGTTATTAATCCACAAGCATTATTTATGGACCTCCTGTGTGGCAAGCATTAACTACAAAAATGAAATAGTTCCTCTCTGCTCTCAAGAAGCTTGCTTCTTATCAGAATGACTTCTGACCATGCTTAACATTGGCTCATGTTGCTGGAGCAAATATTTGACAAAGAATTACACAAATAAATAGGGTAATTTTAAAAAAAAAATTATGTCGAAGGAAGAAGCAGATTCATTGTTCTCAACCTGTGAGGATTTGTCATGTTAAAATGTAAATACTTCGTTTTGTTTCTAAAATGAACTTGATTTTTCAGAGACTCCCATGTTCCACATCTCTTTTTTGCTTACTTTTTATAACTTTAATTAGAAAATTAGAGGAAAGAGAGGAAGCCCTTTCATTGAGCAATATTATTAATATGTTGTGTGTCAGGGTCAGTACTGTTCTAGGCCCTGGGCATACAAAGACTATATATAGTAAGAAGCCTACATTCTGTTGTGGGAAACTGTACTTAGAAAGATAATTAAATGCAAAATTACACAAAACAAATGAAGCAATATTGGGAGGTGGAAGGGATACACACATAAATGTATAGGGGATATGCATACACAAATAAATATGATAAAAGAATGTGATGGAGCAAGGAAAAAATTGAGATAGATTCTCTTTAGAATAGGGGCTCTTTACCAAGGAGTTCATAGATAGATTTCAAGCAGTCTGTGAACTTGTTTTGGGAAAAAATACATCTTTATTTTCACTAACCTCTAGCTGAAATTTAATATTTACTTTGATTAATAATATAGGCAACAAATCACAGTAGTATTAAGCTTCACCAGACACAAAAAGGTTAAGAATTAGTGCTTTAGAAACATCGAGGATGGGAGAGATCACTTTAAAGTGACATTTTTGAATTATTTGTATATTTCAATTTTCCTTGTTAGCGCTGACTCCTAAGGATAATTAAGAGCTGGAATATATAGATAACCTAAATAGAAAAGTTTTTTTCTTTGTGATACTATTTTAAACAGGTTTATCTCTATTTAGGGATTTAATTGAAAATGATTATGGAATTGTAGATTTATTTGTATTTATTCACTTTATGCTGTGTAATATATTTGTCTCCCTTATTAGAGTTTAACGGCATTAGGAAGCTGAGGCCTGGAGAAGTGAAGTAACTTGCCTAAGATCCCACAGTGTTGGAGCAGAAATTTGAACTGAGGTCTTTTGACCCCAAATCTAGCGCTCTTTCCATTGTATTGTGCTGTCTTTTAGGCAGTTGGGAGGTGGTGGTCACTCATTACGCAGTATTAAATTCAATTCTGACAATAATGCTTGAAGAAAGATATGGTAATATTTAAAAAAAATACTTAGCCTTTTTCTTTAATGCTTGTTTTTGTTTTGTAATCAGGTGAGACGATGGATAATCTGGCTCTAGAAGCAGGAGATGATGCTGGGAAAGTGAAATGGGTGGACATCAGTGACAAGCTCAAGCTGTATGCCAGTCATTCCCAGTTCATCAAACTTGTGGCTGAGAAGCGAGGAGCTCACTGGAGTGAGGACTCAGAGCCGGGCTGCCATGGATAAGGGCTGGAGAATCTCCATGTATGTTTCACGTCTTCAGGCGAACAGTGGTGGAGGGCACAGAACGCGGATTAGAGAGGGCAGGTCACTAATTGTGATGGTGGTTTTATTCATTTCTGAAATTGTCTTTGAACGTTTTTGCGTCGTGGGTGTGATAGAAAATAGAATGGCATGCTTCCAGAGAAGAAAAGCGTTCTAGCTAGGAGAAGAGGAATATGAAAAGTAGCCTTCTGTACATGTTTATTTAGCCATGGCTTAAACCAAATTAAATCACTGCTGCTTTTTGAAGACTTGCAGATCTAAATAAAGACATGACTGACTGAATGAATGTGTGCCTGATGACCATCTTCTCCACTTTCTCCCCAGCTGGCTTGGTTGCTTCTTTCTTGCCATTCCTTCCCTCTTGCTGTTCTGTACTCGAAGCTCTGAGTGTTGCAGCTGCTTTTAGGACGCTGTGTACTCCAGAAGGAGCGGCACCACTGGAGAGTCTCCAAAAAGCCTAATTCCTTTTGTATCACCTACTTCAAATTTAGTTTTGGGGGCCATGCGGAACCTGCTTTTAAGAACTGAACATTTCTGGGCATTCTTGACTTTAAAAGGATCAATTTTATGAAAAAATTCTAGTTAGCCTTTTCGTGAATGGTGAGAACCAGAGTTCACATTGTTTCCATTTTAGAAAATTCTTCTCAATAAAAACTTGTCTAGGAATTGACCAATTTAAATTGATGTCATGTTTTATTTCTCCCTATACGGTTTTTTATGATGAATCAACCTTAAAATTACTAAAATGGTTTAGTAATTATAAGAGTTTACACTGCTAGCATTTTAAAGTTCGCAAAATCCTTTTCCTACACTATCTTATTTAATCCTTATGAGCCTGTGAGGTAGATTTTTTGTCATTCTTATTACCATTTTATAAATGCGTAAACTTGGACTCAGAGTGAGTAAGTACTTACCAGAGTCACGTAGGACCATTTTCAAGATAATGCAGTTCTAGTGCTGGTTTTTCTAACCTTCTAAGTTCAGGACTTTATTCACTGTGCCAGGTTGCCTCACTAATAAGGAACTGAAGTCAATTCAGGACTAAAGACAGACCTTAGGGATTTATTTGTTTAGTTTTTGAGGAGAATTCAAAGGCTTGAGAATGTTACTAATATATAATGAAAATTTGAGTGTTAGATGTATATTCTGAAATAACTTTATCCCTGGAATCAAGGCCAAAGTGGTGGTGCTGAATCCATGAGGGCTTGTTTTCAGATAGAGATTTTGTTTTTTTATTTTTATTTTTATTTTTTTGCTTAGGCAGTTGGGGTTAAGTGACTTGCCCAGGGTCACACAGCTAGTAAATGTCAAGTGTTTGGTCTGAGGTCGGATTTGAACTCAGGTCCTCCTGACTCCAGGGCCAGTGCTCTATCCACTGCATCACCTAGCTGCCCCTCAGATAGAGATTTTCAATGCGTGGGAAGGCAAGCAGGTTATGCTATTGATAGTACAGATAACCCTTAACTTATAAATGAGCTGTTTGCCAAAAATATAGTTGTAATTTGTTGTTTGGAATTTAGAACATGACTTTCTATAAATACTGTTTTAGATGGCCTTTGTGCCAGCCCATAAAATACTGTTTAGCCAGAGGTAGGGAACCTGCCACCTTGAGGCCTTTGAGGATTTGTTCTGTAAAATTTGGATTCAGTCAGAAGGCCCCACTTAAGGATCTAGAAGGCCACATGTGGCCTCAAGGCTGCAACTTTAGCCTGCATTATCTGGTTTAGCCTGCATTATCTGGTTTAGCCCATTATCTAGCTGAATACCCATGAAATCACAAATCCAATCCCTAGCCCTATATCTGTATTATTAAAAACTATTACTAACCACCTTTCAAAACATTGTTTGGGAATTGTAATCATAATTCTGAATTAGGATAGTAAAACATCATTGTTTACCCCTGTTCCATGGGCAACCTGTTCATTCTCTCTTATACTAGTTCAGTTCACATGGGAAAATGTCGGGGAAGAGGAGACTAGAGTAAAACTTAGGTCCTGGGTAAAAGGGAGTGGTTTTTTCTTTTTAAGGAGGAGGGAAAATCTGTTACAGTGGGTCTGATTTGGAATAGGCTTTGTGCATTGTGGTTACTGCAGAAAGGACCTAAAGATCTTGGAATCAGCCACTGATGGAGGCTGCCTGCAGCTGTTTGAGGAAAAGACAATGCTCCTTCATAGTGCTGGATAAAGGTCTTTAAAATAGAAGTTTCTTAAAAATAGTCTTAAGAATACTTTGGAATTACTTGTAGCCTATATTTACTTGTTTAGGTAAATTCTGACAAGCAAGGAAAATAATGATGAGCAATGGTTGATTAAGAAATAGGCACTTGTTAAGGGATATATATATATATGTATATATGTGTGTGTATATATATATAGACACTTATATATACACACATATATACATACATATACATACATGCATACCTATACACACATATATACATATTCTGCTGTTTTCATAAGATTACAAAACAGTTTGATTTTACTTTTTTTTTTTTTTTAGGCAATTGGGGTTAAGTGACTTGCCTAGGGTCACACAGTTAGTAAGTGTCAAGTGTCTGGTCTGAGACCGGATTTGAATTCAGGTCCTCCTGACTCCAAGGCCAGAGCTCTATCCACTGTGCCACCTAGCTGCCCCTTGATTTTACTTTCTTTGCCAAGAAGACATTCTTAACACTTGGCAGGATTATGGAATTTTTACTTGAGCCCTTAAAGACTACAAAATGGTATTTTTTCTACTGTAAACCACATTCAGATTAGGAGCATAAGTTTAGATTTCCAGATCCATTTGCAAAACAGGAAAATTGCATAAAATATTTTAAAAAGAAACTACTGTTAAAGCATCACTACCACTTTATTATTAATAGCTTGTTCTTAAAATCAGGTGTAATGAGTAGCTTTCATAATCTACTGTGGTATCCCACTGGAATTAAGTACTGTGAATCTCTTAGGATTTGTGATAGAAAGGAAAGATAGTAGTTGAGAGAGAATATTTGTTGCTAATGTAATATACTAAGTTAACCATAATGATGCAGTTACGGATAATTTCTTTAAATGTAACTGCCCCATTTTCATGAACAACCTTTTTTATGGATTGATAATGCCTTAATAACTGGAGGGATACAACCAGTTGCTTGTCTTTCTGGTGTTTTCAAACACAACTAATTCTTAATTTTTTCATACAAACATAACTGCCTTAACAGCAAATGCTAGTTTGCTTAAGTTGTTATAATTAATTACTAATCATTTTCATAGGATACAGGTTTCATTATGCTAAGGGGCTCTTTTTAAGGACAAAAATGTGTAATTTTTAGTAAACCAATTGACTTAAAATATCGTCTTTGCAAAAATAAATTGTTTATGTAGTTGCTGGAAACTCATTTATGAGCCATAGGCTCATTTTTATTCCTCCCTTCAACAATCATTCGTTGTCCAATGTAGACACAATCTGACGCTGAGTTACTTTAAAATGGTCAAGAACAAAGATAAAACTTTTCATTCAGTTTTTCTGCAGAACTGCAAAAACTCAGCCTTTTACCAGATAGACTATAATTTTTACCTGTCCCGTGTAAAGAATACTTACTGTATATTTCATATTTCATAAGCTCTGTATTACTTCTGTCAAAACAAATAGTACAGGTTGGATTTATTATAAGTGACTTACATTTTTTGGCCTTCCCATTTGTCCCTAAAAATATTTTACTGCTAACATGAGGTAGGAATTACATGAACAAATTGTTTCTGGATGCTAACATGTTCAGAACAGGACTCCTGATTATTACAGCAAATGCACAGTTTTTCTCCTGGAAGGCGTATTTTCTAATTAAGATCAGTTTGGGAAGTATGAACAATGTTTAAGTTTTTTTTAAGGTAAATAGTTTTCATTTACTGATTTTCAACTGTTATTAAGTCTTTATAGGAGGTCAGACTAGTGCAAATGTGAAAAAATTTCTTTTAAAAATTATGGCAGAAAAGGTATGGAGAAATATTGAGCACATGACAAATGTATGCATTTGTGTTTCTCAACTCTACTTACTTGTTATAATGGTTTTTCCCCAAAATGGTCAGGGGGGAGGGGTGAAAATGGGGATCAATATAATTATGCCAAAAAGAGAAAGTGGGTTATTGAAACATTTTAAAAATGAACAGAAGAGAAGGGAGTTCAGAAGGAGGTACCAAGAAGCAAAGTAACTAATGAATTTAATGTGTTGAATTTATTTATGCTTATTTTTTAAAACAAGCCATACATAATTAAACTTCTTGGATTCACATGCAGTCCTCTTTGTTATTCATATATTTTTATATGTCCTTTATTGTTTGTCAAGTTTAGAATGAAAAAATAAAATAATTACTAAACTAAAAAAAAACATTTTGAGATTCATTCACATAAAATTAATTTACCTAGGTTCTAGACAGAAACTCCACCTAACAAAAGGCCTATGAATTTCATTCCCAGCTTTGTGCAGGCTTCTAATAGAAAGAAAACAATGAGAGAAGATCCAGATGTCCGAGACAAGGCGCCTTTCTTTCCTCACACAGGATAGAAAGGATGTTCTACTTAAACTGTGATTAAAAATAAATTTCCTTGATTTACCAGAAATCTTCAATAAGGCCTAAGTTTGTTAGAAAAATGTGCAAATGGTTAATTGTATATATTGAAAAGGCAGAACTTGCTTTTAATATCTGATTCAATAAGCCAAATTACAATGACACACCTTGTGTAGCTAAATCTACTCTGAAATTCATACCTGATAAATAAAAGTTAACAAATAATGCTCGGTATTTCTCACACACCCTTCCTACCATAATTTTGAGAGGAAAAAAAAAATTTTTTTCTTGTTAGCACAAGAAAAACCTCATAGCAATTGGAGCTGTCTGAAAGTGGAATGGTCTGCCTTGGGGATTTTTCCTTCACCAGGGATCTTCAAGCAGAAGATGAACTGGGGGATATTGTAGAGAGGCTTCTTGGTCATTACTGGGCTAGGTAAAGAGCTGCTGCTGAGGCTCCTTTCAGCTCCGAGATACCCTGGTGCTTTTATTCTCATCTGGATGCCAATTCACTTCTTGCAGGAGATGTTTGCGGTTTCAACCAAATCAGTACCAAGCGTGGATATATTCTCAGGTGAGCGCCAACCCGCACAGGCAGATTCTCTGGAGAGTCATACACAAGTGTCATCTCTTTGTCCATCTCTGTCTTACTTGGTGCTTCTAAGCTTTCTCGGTTCTGTTGGAAGAACGAGGAGGCTCCCAGAAAGGGCAGGGTTTTGGCTCGAGGTGGATGGGATGACAGAGGGAAGCAGAGCTCCTCAGTTCTGACTCGGGTCGTTTTCTCTGCCAAAGAGAATCACCTTTACACGGGAAATGGTGGCACAAACATAACCAACCGGGAATTGATACCCAGTATAAGTGAGGAGATGATGAGAGAGCTCTGAAAGATCAAGGAGACAGGGGAAATGAAAGTAGTGTCCAGGCTTTTGAACACCGAAGAGTAGGTGAAGGGGGTGTTATTGACAGAAAAAAGGAAATTGGAAGGAACAGTGGGTTTTGGGCAATAGTAAATTGGATTTTGGACATGTTGAGTTTGAGTTCCTAGTGAGAGTGCCAAATAGTTATAGTTATGGCCTGTGTTCATATGAAACTTGAGAGAAGGAACAGGGATAGGAAAAAAAAGTGTATATATACATATATATGTATACACACAGACACGTGTGTATGTATATATGTATGTGTGTATGTATATATGTATGTGTATATATGTATATGCATGTATACCTGCATATGTACACACATATATGCTATACAAATGGATAAATTACCAGGGGAGAGAGAAGAAAAGAAGACTAAGGAAAAAGCTTTAGATAATGGCCTCTTATGATGGTTTTCTAGGTGGAGCAGTGAATAGAGGGCTAGACCCGGAGTCAGGAAGACCTGAGTTCAAACCCAGCCTCAGATACTTAATTAGCTGTGTAACCCTAGGCAAGTTGCTTAATCTCTGTCTCCCTCAGTTTCCTCATCTGTAAAAATGGGGATAATAATAGTATCTACTTCCCATGATTATTCTGAGGAATAAATATTTGCAAGGTTCTTTGTAAGCCTTATAAATTCCAGTTATCATTATTATTACTGTCATCTTAATACTTTTTTTTGAACAAATGTTTTTCTGGGATTTTTTTTCCAGTTTAAATTACATAGTATGTTGGAAAGAGTTTTTGGCCGGGACTCAGGAGATTTGGGTTCTAGTCGTTCATTCAACGAGTACTTGGTGCTAGGGCTAAAGCTTTGCAGTGATATTTTGGGCATGCCACTTAACTGGATTGTTAACTCTTTAAAGGAAATGATAGACATATATGATTGGAGAAACATTCATTTCTCAGGGTTAGACTGTGCCAGTAATAAAAATGATACTACCCGAGTTAATTTCCTTATCCAGTTCCATACCAATCAGATTTCTAAAAGATTACTTTATAGAGCTAGAAAAAAATATCAAAATCTATCTGGGGTCAAGAATCTTAAGAGAAATAATGAAAAATAAAAGGTTGAAGGCAAAGAGTATTAGCTGTATTAGGTCTCATACTATACTACAAAGTAGTAATCATCAACACTATTGGGTAGGAAAGTTGATCAATAGGACCTGTTAGGTACACAGCATATGGAAGCAAACATACATAGTAACCAAGTTCAATGAGTCCAAAGATCCCCCAGCTACTGAGAGAAAGACTGACCGTTCGACAAAAACCGCAAAGCAGAAATTAAGTTTTGCTGAATACCAAGAGAATCTTCAAATCGATTCAGAACTTAGAAATGTAAGGTCTTATGCTAAACCAACTGGAGGAACAAGAGAGGCAACAACTGGCATTTGAACTGAATCTTGAAGTAAGCCACGTTTTCTAAGAGGTGAAAGTGAGGAGGGAGAGCATTCTAAACGTGGTGGTGGTGGTGGTGGGTTCAACCAGTGCAAAGTCACGGATGAGAAAGATGTAGTGTCATGTTTAAGAAATAGCACTTTAGGCAATATGGCTGGATTATAG
>NW_020949753.1:4826413-4878327 GCF_900497805.2 Vombatus ursinus | reverse complement strand
TGTGCGTTGAGCGGAGTAAAGCAAATTAGCCGATATGGCTGGATTATAGTGTGCATTGAAGGAAGTAAAGCAAATTAGCCAATATGGCTGGATTATAGTGTGCTTTGAGGGAAGTAAATGTAGGAAGAGACCAGGTAATGGAGAGCTTTAAATCTGTATACATATATAAAAGGATTTTATCTTTGATCTTTCGAGTGATAGTGGGTCAGTGGAGTTTATTGAGTATATATATGGGGTGATATGTTGGCTAAGAGGAAGGATGGATTGGAGTAGACGAGATGGGAAAGATGAGGCAGGGAGAGCAACCTATTGCAAAAGGCTCGAGGTGATGAGGGCCTGCAACAGAATTCTGGCTGTATGAGTGGAGAGAAGGGGATATATTTGAGAAATATTCTAACAGTAGAAGTGACAAGTTTGGCAGTTGATTGGATACATGAGGTGAATGACAGTGGAGGCAAGGATATCATTGAGATTTTAAATCTAGGATGAGGAAGAAAATGGGTAGTACCCTTGAGAGTAAGGCTGGTACACACATTCACATAAAATATGTGCACATATGCATCCTGGGATTATTTAAAATAGAGTATTATGTTTCACCAAAATTCGTAGGTTCTTTTATCTAGGTTGATAAAGAATCTACTTAGGAAGATCTAGGTGTGAACTAGCTCCCAAGTGAGTCAAGCAGGAGGAAGACTTTGAATTACACCTCTGGGATCAAAGGTTGTAGTGAACTGTGACAATGATGACTGAAGCTTGATCCAAGAAGTTCAGCCAATTCAGTAGACTTTGAGAGAAGTGACTGCACTCTATCTCCCTCTCCTCTTTTGTTTGTCTGGACTCTTCAAGCTTTTCCTTGGACTTTTGTGAGGGGAGAAGAGATCATATTTCTACCCCCTAACAAGTAATGATGAATTCCCAAATGTGGCGGCCAGAACATGTCCTAGATGGTCCTGAGACTGGACCTCAAGTCTTTGGTGGCCTCTTGTTTCCTTAAGAAATGGCCATCAAACACTACTCCTGAGATGAATGTTTCTAGTAGCCTAGAGGGCAATATAGGTAGATCCACATGGTTCTTTTCTCTTCAACTTTAGGGAATTTATTTTAGATTAAAAGTTAGGAGTTCCATCACAATAGCTCTGAGTCCCTAGTGGAAAATTCCTAACATTTAGGTAGAAGTTGGGTTCTTTGCCTAACTTTACATTTATCTTTATCTCTACTTAACTAATGTCCCCTTGAAGCAAAATTCAGTTTACTGGAAACATTTGCTTTATAAGCTAACAGATTATATTATAGTGTCAGTGGATAAACAGGCACCAGGAGAAGTAGATGGGGAGATAGTTGACTTTTTCTCAGATAACTATACAGCCAGTTACCTTCCTCAATATTCCTCTTCTCTGCCACAGTTCTTTTTTGCTCCTCAGAGTTGTGTTAGAAAGGCTGTGTTCCAATTGTTGTTCCCTTTCTCAACTTTCTTGATAATTTATACACAATTCATGGAGATATGACCAAGTTTTCCAGTCTATTGGAATAGACTTCTGACATCATTTCACTTTATCATTGGATAAAGTTTTTGCAAAGACTTTTCACATCTACTCTATAGTCTTTTGATCAATTGAGATGTGTTCTCACCTAAGTAAGATATTTAGAGATAAAATGGGGTCAGGTGGTTTCAAACTTGCTTTGATGTGGATTCATTACTAACAGGAAAAAAAAGCATCTATGGGTTTTGGTGAAATGTTGAGAAGTGGTAACACAGAACAACAGGACCTTAGGAGAATCATCATCTCCTCCTGACTCTTGTTGTTGTTGTTATTGTTATTCAGTAATGACTGACTCTTCATGATGCCATTTTGGGTTTTCTTGGCAGAGATAATTGAAGTGGTTTGTCATTTCCTTCTCCAGCTCATTTTACAGATAAGGAAACTGGAGGCAAAAAGGGTTAAGTGACTTGCCAGGGTCACACAGCTAGTAAGTGTTTGAGGCCAGATTTTAACTCAGGAAAATGAGTCTTCCAGACTCCAGGCCCAGCACTCTATCTACTACACCACCTAGTTGCCCATTTTCTATCATACTTTTTTTTTTCGTTTTTGTTTTTGTTTTTGTTTTTTTTTTTAGCAAAATGTAGTTTCTGTGATTCTCTTTTAATTAGGTCTATTCTTCTTTTTGTTTTATGTGATATTATGATATTACCCTGCCTTTTTTTTCTTCAGCTGAAGTTGAAGCTGCTCCAACCCCTTATTTTAAATCTGTGTGTATCTTTCAGTTTCAGATGTGTTTCTAATAAACAACATGTTGTTGGATTCTGGTTTCATATCCATTCTGCTGTCCTTTTCCATTTTATGGATGAGTTCATCCCATTCACTTTCACAGTTTTGATTGCTAACTGTGTATTTCCCGTTATCCCGTTCTCTTATATTTACCTTTCTCTTTCTTACCCTGTCCCCTTCTCGAGAGTCTCTTTTGATTTTAACTGCTGCCCCTTTTTACTTTTAATTTCATTAATCTCTCCTTTGATTTTTCAGATTTCTATTTTGGTATTCAAGTAGGGGTTTTTAATTTGTTATTTTTCTAGTTTTTTTTTTTTTAGTTGCATGCCCAGTTTGTTGATCTGCTCATTCTCTCTTTTATTGATGAAAATGTTTAGAGATATAAAATTTCCCCCAAGTACTGCTTAGCTGCATCTCACAAATTTTGGTATGTTGTCTCATTGTTATCATTATCTATAATGAAAGTATTGATTATTTCTATGATTTCATGTATTCTTTAGAATTGTCATTTAGTTTCTAATTAATTTTTAATCTGTGCTTCCAAGGCCCTTTATTGAATGTAATTTTCATTGCATTATGGTAAGAAAAAGATGTCTTTAAAATTTATGCTTTTCTGCGTTTGTTTGTGAGATTTTTATGCCCTGATCCCTGTTCGTTTTCTGTGAAGCAGCCATCAGAGGATTTATTTGTTACTTCAAAACCTCTTCCCCACTCCGTAAAGTAAGGGGATTGGAGAAAACAGGCGGCTAGCTTAGGACTAGTCACCACTGCCTCTTCCTGGGAGCCACAGTCAGGACCTATTCTTCTGTCAAAGCCTATAATAAATACTTTTCTGGCAGTGCTCTCAGGGCAGGCCTCTTGGCCTGTTCCAGTATCTCATGGCAAACCATGAATTTTTGCATGGTGTCTGATCAGAAAATCAATTATTCTTGTAACTACCCTGACAGATCCTTCACTAAGCCCTTCTCCCCACTATGGGCATATTAGCTGGTCTATAGTTGGGGTGGGAGAGGAAAGGGTCAGAGGGCAAACTGAAAACATTCTTCCCATGTATCCTCAGGAAAAGGGAACATCTAAGTATCAGTGCTGCGGGATAGGGAAAGGAACTCTGTGATTTCACTGGTGTAGGACATTCCTTAGTGAAGAAGCTCCTTCCACCAGAGAAGGTTGGTGCCTTCTCTGTGCCTTCTGGTCTAAGAGAGTGGCCTAGAGCAGTGGTGTCAAACTCGACTAGAAACGGATCCTCTGGTGGTCTATGACTTAGAAAACTGCAAATTAACACTCTCTGTGTTATATTATCTTTTTATTATTTTGTTTAACATTTCCCACATTTCTCAATTAGCACTCTTAGAATCCCGAGGTTAATGTGTGTCAGACAGAAGACTTGAACTCAGGTCTTCCTGGCTTAGAGGCCAGCTGTTATCCTTTCTGCCATGCTGCCTTTGATTTAGGGTCTGCAGATCTGGCATAATCAACTAAATTCCCCTGGCTCAACCTATTCTTTGAGAAACCCTAATCTACCTCTGATAATTACTTCGTTGTTTATTTGCTGAAAATATATTTTTAAAAACTGGTCTTTGAATATTTAATAAAAAGGTTATTTCCCCTCACCCCCCAAAAAGTTTAAAGAGTGGACCATTCATTCCTTCTCTCACTGACTTGAGGAAATTCCCTAGTTTGTTTTGCTGTATCTATGGATATGAAGAGTACATGTGCTCCCTAAATGGCCACAAGAGGGAGATATGAACCGTTCAAGCATGTAACTTAAAAAATGTAACTTGACAGATCCTTTCCTGTCAACTTTTCCTTTTCCTTTTATATGAACAAATGATCCTTAACAATATTTAGTCCATTTTTGTGTTTACAAGCAGGTTTTATCTGTAATAAAATAAAACAAAAAACCAGATTCGACACAGCTTCCCATAAAAGCTAGTGATGACAGATAACTACTACTGATGACCTCTCTCAAATGCAATCCCAAGCACATTCCTTCTCTTACCTATTCTTTCCCAGCCACGTCATCCTTAGGCTCTGATTTTATAAGATATAGAATAATTAGAATGACCTTTTAAAAAGATAATAATAATAATAGCTAGCATTTATATCGTATTTTAAGGTTTACAAAGTGCTTTACAAAAATTACTTCATTTGATCTTCATAACTATCCTAGGAGGTTAGTGCTATTTTACAGATGAGGAAATTGAGGCTGAGAGAGGTTAAAGTGACTTACCCTGGGTCACATAGCTAATCCAAAGGATGGTTTGAACTCAGGTCTTCCTGACTTCAGGTGTAGTGGTATATCCACTGCACCACCTAGCTGCCCCTAAAGAGGCTGAGGGTAATATAGGTAGCAAGTAGCAAAATCACATTTCAAATCTAGATATTTTTATTCCAAACCTAGTGTTCTTTATATCACGTCACACTGATCTCCTATGTTACTATCTTGTAGGGTTAGAAATATGACAATTTATGGCTAAACTATTTCAAGGGAGATTTTCACATAATATAATATAGTACAGTGTAATATAATACAATGCAGTATACTGTAATATCTTAACATCACAGAGTTCCTATTCACCCAATTAGTGATTGTTAAGAGAGATGAAAGTAAAATATGATAAATTTTGAGACATCAGCTAGATTTTCACATGTGCATATGGAATTATGGATCACAATTGATTTTGGAAATGTAGATTTATCACCATCATACACCTGGCATGCTAAGGTTAGGTTTTATTCTAGTTTATCTCTAATGTTCTACTCCGTTTCTGAATTTAAGAAAACTGCCCTTTCCTGTCTCAAGCGCTTATACTTCCAACTATGTGACACAATAGAGTTCAATGCAATGCAATTCAGTGTTTATGAAGTCAAAGCCTTCCCATCTTTACAGCCTATGTAGTGTACTCAAATCTTTTGTATACAAGTGAATCTGTGATCTCATCAATTCATCTCTTCTCTCCAATACTGCAAATCACGACTCATCTGTGACTGCCCCCATTTTGTGCAATTGTTATTCATATCGTGATGGGGGCCTCTATCACTTTTTCCTGGTATCGTGAGGTCACCAGGGAGCACATGGTTTGTTCATTCCTCACCCTTCTTGTTGATCTCATTTTTTTCACTCATACGTTTCCTTTATACCATCATTTACAATACTTTTCTTGTATAATTCCTTGCATGTAATGCATTCCAGATTGCTTACACTTAACATGAACCTCCCCACTGCCTCCAGGTGACCCTTACTTTCAATTCTTTGGAAACTAGTGCTCCATGACATGCAGCCACACAACACCCCTAGTGGAACAGTGGCATTCAGAAGATGGGCCTTGTTTTAGGGAGCAGCTTGGAGTCATTAGAAAAACTTTACGATATCCCAATTTCCATTCTTCTTCTTGCTTGATTCTTTGCATGTACATATATACACACACAGATACGTATGTATGTACACACATTATATACACACATGTATTTTTAGATATAAAATCACGTGTGTGTATATACTTATATGTAAAATCACATATGTGTATGTATGTACATTATATATATTCGCACACAAGAATGGATGAGTTTGTCTGTCCCACTGTATATATCCCACTGTCTAAACAATACTCATTCTTTTTCTAATTGTTTTTTCCTGTGTACCTAGGCCAAACCCTTTTGAGTAATTATGATTATGGATTTTGTTTAATAGACCTTATGATGTTACAGACCTTTTTGACACCAGCACAGTATCATCTGCAAATAGGTACATCTGGAAACCTTCACTGTCAGTAGAGAATCATTTTTCAACTTGGACTCTACATTAAATCTTATATTTTTTTAATTTTTAATTATTTTATTTTGAATTATTAACAATCACTTCCATAAGCTTTTGAGTTTTAAATTTTTCTCCCCGTCCCCACCTCCCTCCCCAAGACGGCATGCAATCTGATATAGGCTATACATATATATTCCAATTAAACCTTTTCACATTAGTGATGTTGTAAGTAAAAATTAGAACCAATAGGAGGAACCACCAGAAAGAGGAAACAAAACACAGCAGAAGAAAAAAAATAGCAAATAGTATGCTTTGATCTGCATTCAAACTCCATAATTCTTTCTTTGGATGTGGATAGCATTTTCCATCAAGAGGCCTTTGGAGATGTCTTAGATCCTTGTATTGTTGAGAAGTGTTAAGTCTATCAATGTTAGTCATAGCACAATGTGGATGTTACTGTGTACAGTGTCATCCTGGTTCTGCTCATTTCACTCAGCATCAGACCATACAAGTCTTTCCAGGTTTTTCTGAAGTCAGCCTGTTTATCATTTCTTATAGCACAGTAGTATTCTATTACATTCATATACCACATAGCCATGGATTAGAGTTGGGATTATACAACAGCACAACCTCCGATGGTGGGAGTAGGAGTTTGGGGTCTCATTTTTATAGGGCTTTGGTGGGGGGCAGACTAACTCTTATCTGTGCCACCTTGGGGTTATTGGTTCATTAACATCCACATCCTCTCAAAGTTGTTAGCACCATTCGGTATTCTGCTGGTCTTAACTGTGGGTGTGTGAAGCTTATCACAGCCTTACATATCATAGGACCAAAAGGTCCTGACAGCTAGGCCTAGCTGGCTTCCCCTGATTTAGCACGTAGTCTCAGGATATGAATTTTTAGATAACGTATGATACAGTTTGCAAATTATGCCCTTTTGATCTTTGGAACAGTCTATACATGACTCCCTTTATAATCTTCCTACTATTCTTACTTTATAAACTTACAAACTACTTATAGTGAATTCCTGCCCCAATAGCTGAGATTTTATGGTTTACCAAACAGTAGGTTACTGTGTTCCTTTACTTCTGTATATCAGGAATCAAATTCCATTGAACAACCACTCTATTTCTGAGATTTTATGGTTTACCAAACAGTAGGTTACTGTGTTCCTTTACTTCTGTATATCAGGAATCAAATTCCATTGAACAACCACTCTATTTCTTATCTAGTACCAGATTTTTTTTTTTTTGTGATTACTATTTTGTAATATAGTTTGAGATCTGGTGCTGCTAGGCTGTTTTCCTTCATTTTCCCCACCATTGATTTCCCTTGATATTCTAGATCTTTTGTTCCTCCAAATAAATTTTGTTATTATTTTTTCTAGCTCTATAAAATAATTCTTTGGTAGTTTGATATGGAACTGAATAAGTAAAATGATTTAGGTAGTATTGTCATTTTTATTATATTGATTGCTTACCCATGAACAATGAATATTTCTCCAGTTGTTTAGATTTGTTTTTATTCATGTGAAGTGTTTTGTAACTGTGTAACATAGTTCTTGTATATATTTTAGCAGGTAGAAGCCCAAATATTTTATACTATCTGAAGTTATTTTAAATGAAATTCCTCTCTCTATCCCTTCCTGCTGGGTTTTATTTTATTTTATTATTTCATTACCAACAAGACCCAGGTAATACATAGACGTACTGATGATTTATGTGGGTTTATTTTACATCCTACTAAAGTTGTCAACTGTTTAAGGTTCTCTAAGTATAACATCATATCATCTGCAAGGAGGAATAGTTTTGTTCTCTCATTGCCTGTGCTTATTTCTTCAATTTCTTTTTCTTGTTCCATTGTTTTCTTGTTTCACTGACAGCGTTTTTAGTACAATATTGAATTATAATGGTAATAATGGACATCCTTGCTTCACCCCTGATCTTACTAGAAAGGTTTCTAGTTTATCCTCATTACAGGTAATGCTTGCTCTTGGTTTCAGACAGATGCTACTTGTGATTTTAAGAAAAGCTCCATTTATTCCTAGTGTTTTAATAGGAAAGGGTGTTGTATTTTGTCAAAACCTTTTTCTGCGTCTATTAACATAATCATATATTGTTATTGTTGTGGTCGATTATGCTTATAATTTTTCTAATATCGAACCAGGACTGGATTTCTCTAAGTAACCTGGTCATAGTGTATGATCTTTACCATATATTGCTGTGTCCTGGAACTGTGACTTGGGACTGTGTGTGGATAATAAGGCCACTAAATGGTGCCTATTCCTTCACTCAGTAATAGCACGAGGGTCCCCTGTAGTCTCTTTCTGACCGAGTGTTCAATCCCTTTATCCTCTCTGGGCATGGAGCACTCTTGGCACCTCTGGTACCACTGCTGTTGCTGCCACTGTGGCCCTCAGCTGATATTTCTTCCATTGTTCTCTATGCTCCCTTCTCCAGTGCCCACAGACCTCTCTTACTGTTGTCCCAAGCTGTCCTGGGCTAGAAAATGACTCAGTCTGACTCTTTGTGGGTCATGCCTCTTAGAATTTGATTTGACTTGCTTTTAGGAGGTTGTTTGGAGGGGAATATTAGGAGAGCTCAGAAGAGTGCTCCCTTTACTCTGTCACCTTGGTTTAGCTCCAGTCCCTCCATACCCCAAGGAGTTTTAGAGAGAGCCATGTAAAGCTTAGGTTTGCTTTATGTCTAGGTCTCCCTAAAAGGAGAGAATAGAAATCGCTAAATGGGCAATATCATTCTGGTATAGCATAATTATTTATTTCCTTTATATAAACAATACTAAATATAAAAGACTCACAAGTGCATATTGTAAAAAAAAAAGTTTTTTTTTTTTCAAAATAATCAACAGTAGTAGCTCCTCTCCTAGAAGGTTTGGGCTTCAGAACATGAAGTGGTTAGTGGATCTTCTGTTTCCATTTCACCTTGGCCTTCTTGCAAGTCAGTCCAGGGGGTGGCTTATCTTTTCTGATACAGAAATTCCTCCTTCTGGCAGTCCATTTTGACTTCTGACTGAGGGACCCAGAAGCACCAACCTCTCAAATTTACAATGCTGCCTCCATAGCTGGAATGGCTATCACCTATGCTTGGTAAAGAAACACAAAACAGCAGAATATAAAATACATCCACACTAATTATCAGTATTTCTATATAATATACCAATAATACTTAGCAGAAAAAGAGAGAAGAGAAATTCCATTTAAAATATATCAGAAGCTGTTGGAGCATTCCCACTTTACTAACATGGCGGCTCACAGAGGGCCTTATCCTGGGAACGCCCAGGTCTCTTCACGTGAGGGAGCCTGCCTTACTTCCACAAGGGCAGGTGGAGTTTCCTTTGATTGGCTGTGTCTTTCAAAGTGGCCAGACTGAGACAGTCGCTCTTTCTTCTTTCTCTTTCCCCCTGTGTCCAGAGGGTGAAGATCACAGTTCACCCACATTGTGAGTGCCATGAACTGAGCTGATGAGAAGGCCCTCTTTTAATCCAGCTCTGAGAAATGGGCCTGAGGGGTATTTGTTTCTGTTCTATAATTTTTCTTTCTTAGTTTCAGATGTCTACAGTGATCCCACTGGACCTTGTAACCAGGATTGCAGGCATGGTGGCATAGCCTATTAGCCTGGCCTGGAAGCCCTGAAAAGCCAGGATATCTGGGACTCCATCACAAGGAAAATTCTGGACTTGGAACGTGGGACTACAAGCTCTGTAGTAGTGTGTCGAATTGAAATAGAAAACAGAGCTGCTAAATCGTATACAAAGATCCCTGTTGGTGTGAATTAGCTTAGTTTTAAAATATAATTTATCTCGATCTCTATTTATTTTGTTTTTATTTATTTTGTTAAGTATTTCCAAGTTACATTTTAATCTGGTTCCTGCAGTGTTGAGGAGGATTGTTGGCCATATGAGACCCTCAGGCTAGAAGTTTGACCCCTCTGCTCCACAGGAACTAAACTAAACTGTGAACCTAGACTCTGAGGGAGATATTTACAGCAACTCTGTGGTGGCAAAAGACTGGAAACTAAGAGGATGTCCATCAACGGGGGGATGGCTGAATGAATCATAGTATAGAAATGTAATAGAATACTACTGTGCTGTAAAAAATGAGGACATAGATGATTTTAAAGACACATGGAAAGACTGGTGTGCACTGATACAGAGTGTCAGTCAGTGTCAGAGCAGAACCAAAAGAACAATTTATATTATAATATCAATATTATAAAAATGAATAATTTTCAGGACATTTAAACTGATGCAGATTGAAGTGAGTAGACAGGAGCACAATTTATACAATAATGCCAACACTATAAAAATGAACAATTTTGAAAGCTGATCAACTCAATGATCATTCATGGTATGATGATACCATACATATGATAAACATTTATTAAGTGCCTACTATGTGCAAGACATTATACTAAGTGCTGGGAGTTCAAATAAGGAAAAAAAAAAACAAACCAGTGTGCCTTTAAGGGATTTAAAATTTAATCGAGGAAGGCAATGCACAAAAGGAAGCTGGGTACCAGAGAGGGTACCTGGCTCGGGACATGATGAAGATGATGATGGAGTTGAAACTGAGCAGAGAAACTGGTGGCAAATGAAGAGTGGCTGGCCTTTTGAGCACTCTGTAAAGGGAGGCTTTGGGAGAAATTTTTTGCTCAGTCCTCCAACCAGAGAGACAGAAGTAACTGAGGGTCATGATGAGGTGTAAGTAGCAAAGCTGCAGCAATATCCAGGATAATGAATTTCCTGGTGATGAATTCATCTGGTGAATGACGAAGCATGCCATATATTTGACAGAAAGGTGATGGAGTTGGTGCATAATGAGACATAGATTTGTTTGGACATGGCCAATGAAGGAATTTGGTTTCCTTGACTTTACATATTTGTTATGTGGAATTTGTTTTTCTTTCTTTTTTTTTTCTCCAATGGGTTATGGGGTGGGTGAGGGGAGACAAAATAAATTTCTATTAATTAAAAAATAAAATTTAACTTAAAAAAACCCAGAAAACAATAGCCCAAGGTCCAGGCTCAGCCCACCTAGCCTTAGTTACATTATGTTGAAAAATGTCATATCCAGGGTGGGGAGGATAGCACTACCCTTCTCTCACCTTCTAGCAGGAAGGTCAGAAAGGAAAGACTACTTGCCATGTGGATGAGTTGAAGGAAGACAAGGATCAGGAAGCTGTCTCCTTTTTAATTGATAGTGCAGTGAGATGCTACCTTTTGACCTTAGAAAGTAACCCTAGACTTCAAATTCCCCTTCTGTAATATGAGAGATTATATGGTCTCATAAGTCCTTTTTGGGGCAGTGAGGTGGTGCAGTGAATAGAACACTGGGCCTACAGTCAGGAAGACCTGAGTTCAAATCCGGCCTCCAATACTTACTAGCTGTGTAACCCTGGACAAGTCACTTAACTCCTGTTTGCCTCAGTTCCTCATCTGTAAAATTGGGATACACTGGAGAAGCAAATGGCAGAGCACTCTAGTCTCTTTGCCAAGATGATGTCCATGGGGTCTTGTAGAGTTGTACACAACTGAACAACAATAACAATAAAGTCCTTTTCAGGTCTAAGTCTATGATCCTGAAATCCTATGATCTTATTTTATCTGTTCTATACTTTTAAGTCAATTGTATAATGGTAAAGATTCTATTAGAGAATATCATTTGGAAAAGGTCTCCTGTTACTTTTAATACCCTCATAAAGGATGCCTTCAATGTGTGTGTAGATTATTCTTATAAAAATTTTATATAGATTGGAAACTAGACATATTGAAGTTGGAGATTCTTTTCATGTCTTTGATTTCTTCCCTTCAGATTCTTTGAAAGTCAATCACTTAATGTCTGCACAATTGTGTCACTATAGCATTCTTCACGTATACTTTGTAAATTCCAACTGTGTTTCCCATCTTTGTTCATTTCAGCCCCATTTCCATCTTTTCTGTAAACAGGTCTGGAGCTGTGATTTAGTTCAAGTGTTGTGGCTCCACTGTCTATGATGGTGAAAAGAGTTCATAAGCTTTGTAAGTTTATAAGCCTTCATTTATTTTTCATCTAATTGAGGTCATATTTCCAACATTTTCATTTTATTAAACTACTTTAAAGTTTTTTAACATTTATTTTTAAATTTTGAGTTCCAAATTCCCTCCCTCCCTCTAGCCCCTCACCCACCACTGAGAAGGCAAGCAATATTATATATGTGAAGTCAGGCAAAACATATTTCCATATTAACCATGTTACAAAAAAAAGTAAGAAAAAGTGGAAAAAAAGTGCTTTGATCTGCACTCAAGGGTTAGTTAAATCTTTCTCTGGAGGTGGTTAGCATTTTTTTATCATGAGTTTTTTGGAATTGTCCTGGATCATTGTATTGGGGATGCCCATTAATTGGGGAATGGCTAAACAAGCGGTGGTATATGACTGTAATGGAATATTATTGTACTGTAAGAAATGACAAGCAGGATGATTTCAGAAAAACATGGAAAGACTTACATGAACTGATGCATATTGAAGTGAACAGAACAGGAGAATGTTGTACACAGTAACAGCAATATTGTATGACGAAGAACTGGGAATGACTTAGCTATTCTCAGCAATA
Source organism: Vombatus ursinus (assembly GCF_900497805.2). Lineage (NCBI taxonomy): Eukaryota > Metazoa > Chordata > Mammalia > Diprotodontia > Vombatidae > Vombatus > Vombatus ursinus. The sequence continues at coordinate 4,865,695 of NW_020949753.1, read as the reverse complement.
CAGTGATACAAGACAATCCCAAAGGACTAATGATGAAGCATACTATCTGCCTCTAGAGAAAGAATTGATATTGATTGAATACAGACTTAAGCATGCAATTTTTCACTTTATTTCTTGCATTTTTTTCTTTCATTTGTCTTCTTGTACAAAATGACTAATGGAAATTTTACATAATTGCACATGTATAACCTATATCTGATTGGTTACTGTCTCAGGAAGAGGGGAAGGGAGGGAAGGATAGAATTTGTAACTAAAAATTTTATTTTATTATTTTATTTATTTGTATATTTATTTATTTATTAGGCAATTGGGGTTAAGTGACTTGCCCAGGGTAACATAGCTGGGAAGTGTCATGTGTTTGGTCCGAGGCTGGATTTGAACTCAGGTCCTCCTGACTTCAGGGCTGGTGCTCTATCCACCACACCACCTAGCTGCCCCTGGAACTCAAAATTTTAAATAAAAATGTTTAAAAATTGGAAAAAAATTTAAAAAAGGATCATTGTATTGATCACAGTAGCTAAATCTTTCATAGTTGATTATTGTTACAACATTTGCTAGATTATGGAGAAAGCAAGAGAGTTCCAGAAAAAAAAAAATCTTTTGCTTCAGTGATTGCACCAAAGCCTTTGACTGTGTGTATCACAACAAAATATGGCAAGTCCTAAAAGAGATGGGAATACCAGATCATCTTACTTGTCTCCTGAGGAACCTATATGGGAGCCAAGAAGCAACAGTTAGAACCAAACATGGAACAACTAATTGGTTTAAGATTGGAAAAGGAGTATGACAAGGCTGCATATTGTCACCTTATTTATTTAACTTATATACAGAGTATATCATGTAAAATGTCAGCCTAGATGAATCAAAAACTGAAATTAAGGTTGCCAGAAGAAACAGCAACAGTCTCAGATTTGCAGATGATACCACTCTGAAGGCAGAAAGTGAAGAAGAATTAAGAAGCCTCTTGATGGGGGTGAAAGAGGACAGTGTAAAAGCTGGCTTGAATCCTGACATCAAAAAAAATATCTTGGCAACTGGTATCAGCACTTCTTGACAAATAGAGGGAGAAGAAATGGAAGAAATAAAAGCCGTGTCAGATTTCATATTCTTGGGCTCAAAGATCACTGTAGATAGTGACCATACCCAAGAAATTAAAAGACATTTGCTCCTTGGAAGGAAAGCTATGGAGAATCCGGACAGCGTACTAAAAAGCAGAGACATTGTCTTGCTGACAAAGGTCTGTATAGTAAATGTAGTAAAAAGTTTTCCAGAAGCAATGAAATCTGTGCGAGTTGGATTTTAAGGAAAACAGAGTGCCGAAGAATTGGCGCTTTCGAATTGTGTTGGAGAAGACTTTTGAGAGTCCCTTGGACAGCAAGGAGACCAAAGAAACTAATTCAGACTATTCATTGGAAATACTGAAGCTGAAATTCTTTGGTCACATAATGAGAAGACAGGACTTAGAAAATACCCTGATGTTGGGAATGATTGAAGGCAAAAGGCAAAGGGGATGGCAGAGGATGAGATGGATAGATGGTGTCACGGAAACAATGAATATGACCTTGGATAGACTTTTAGAGATAGTGTAGGAGGGCATGGATTGCTATGGTTCATTGGGTCATGAAGAGTTGGACAGGACTGAACAACTGAACAGCAACAACACATTTTTATGATATTGCTGTTACTGTCTCCAAGGGTCTCCTGGTTCTGCTCACTTTATTTTGCTGCAGTTTATACGTCTTCCCAGATTTTTCTCAAATGATCGCCTCCATTGTTTATAATATAACAGTATTCCATTGTAATCATATAGCACAACTTGTTCTGCCATTCCCCCACTGATGGGCAGCCTCTCAACTTCCCATTCTTTATCACCACAAAAAGAACTGCTTTAAATACTTTTGTACATATAAGTCCTTTTCCTTTTCCTTTGATCTCTTTGGAATACAACTGAGTCAAAGGCTAGGCACAGCTCTATAACCCTTCTGGCATAGTTCCAAATTGTTCTCCAGAAAGGTTGGACCAATTCACAACTCTACCTATTAGTATACCTATTTTTCCACATCGCCTCCATCATTTGTCATTTCCCTTTTCTGTCACGTTAGCCAATTTGATTGGTGTGAGGTAGAACCTCAGAGTTGTTTTAATTTGCATTTCTTTAATCACTCATGATTTAGATAATAAACTATTCCTAAAGTAGATCCCTGGGAATTAGGATGATGACTTGTTCAGATTCAGTGGGATCACTGTAGTGCCAATCTGCAGATACTGGTGTGGTCCAAGGGCAGTTATAATATGCTGTGTTTATTATTTGATCAAATCATTATTTGAAGTAATTCAGTGTGTTTCTCTAGTATTCAGAAGGAAATTTAATACATGTCGCATCTTTATTACCTGAAATCACTAGATCTGACTCATACAAAACTGAAAAAAGTGAACTTTGTTGAGGCCAAAATCAGATTTTCTCAGAAAATATATTAATTATTCCTTTTACAAAGTGTCCATGGGATTCTTTAAATAAAGTTCCTTATTAGATATTAAATATGAGATAGCTTATAAAATCAATTTATGGATCAAAAATCCATCCCAAAGTATAAAGTGAGGTACTTTAAAATATGGACCCGGTAAGAAGTTACAGTGGATTCTTTAAATTGCTGGCACAAACTTAAAATATCTAGCCACTGAAGGAAATCCAGTTCTTTTTGGCTTGTATGTATACCACCTATGCAAAGGGTTTTTTTTTTTTTTTCCAAGTGGTCACCTTCCTGTATGGTGGCACCTACACAGTACCAGAATAAACACCAGAGGGAGAGTTTAAAAGAAAACAAACATCCAGCACAGGCCTGAAACCTCTTTACCGTTGTCGAGGCAATGCTATTTTAGTACTCAGACACAGCTTATTTTGGAACTTCAGCCAGACGAGACTTAACTACAGTTCAAATGAGCATGTGTGTTTTCAAACCAGTCTTTTGTTTCAGTTAAGGAGAGAGTGAGTGAGTGAGTGAGTGAGTGTGTGTGTGTGTGTGTGTGTGTGTGTGTGTGAGTGAGAGAGAAAGAATGACAGAGAAACAGAGACAGAATGTGTGTGTGTGTGAGAGAAAGACAGAGACAGAGAATGTGTGTGTGTACGTGTGTGAGAGAGAATGACAGAGAAAGGCGGAGAGAGAAAATGTGTGTGTGCGTGTGTGAGAGAGAGAGACTGACAGAAAGACACAGAGACAAAGAGAGAGATAGAGAATGTGTGTGTGTGTGAGAGAGACAGAGAGAGAAAGAGAATGACAGAGACAAAGACGGAGACAGAGAATATGTGTGCGTGTGTGGGAGAGAGAGAGACAGAGAATGACAGAGAAAGACACAGAGATAAAGACAGAGACAGAATGTATGTGTGTGTGTGTGTGTGTGTGTGTGTGTGAGAGAGAGAGAGAGAGACACGGGAGAGAAACCAAGGGAGATAGAGACAGAGACAGAGAGGAGAGGGGGTAGAGATAGAGAGAGAGGGAGGGGAAACAGGAGGAGAGAAATGTAGAGAGAAGAGACAGAGACTAAGAGAAAATTTCTATCCCAGCAGAGGCTTAGTTCTCTCCTGTCAATTATGCTTCTTGATTGCACCAATAAAGAGATCATAGAATTGACAACTGGAAGGGACCTAGTAGCCCACAATATGTTTCAGTTTAAAATGCTGTGTAATTAGTTATGGGTAATATATTAATGAAATCAGGTAAATAAATATATATTTATATACATATATGTAGGTATATATGTATCCATACACACATTATATACATGTATATGTACACATACATATATAATATGTGTGTGTGTGTTGTATGTGTTTGTATGAACATTTTCTGAAGCCAAAGTGTAGGTGTTGGAGTACTTTGATGCCTTTAGCGGTTCACCCTATGGAAAAGCCATCAGGTTTGATGCCTCCTCAGTCATTTGCCCTCTTCATGCTTTGTCACTCTGCCTTCCACCACAGCGATAATAATACCTGCACACATGTTTTGGCTCCTCTCAGGGATGTGCCGAGAAGAGTGAGATCATGTCTGTAAGGGACAACTAATACCAAGGAGCTGAAAAGGGAGATGGGGGCAGCAAAGGCAAACTTCCCTCGCTGCAGAACTTTGCCTTGGCCTGGCTCGGCTGCCGGTGCAAGTAGTGGAAATCACTATAAATGGGATGTTGGAGTGGTCATTTCCCTTGGATTGCTGGAAACCTGGGGGAAGGGGGTGGTAAGAAGGGTGGGCAGGGAACCTGGCTAGAAGGAAGCTTAGTATAGGTGACTTGTGGCGCCTCAACCTACTCAGCCGTGGCCTTTTACGCCTCAGATGTACAGGATGCCATCTGTTCTTATTTTTAAGCTTCCACAAAAATGACAAACAAGGTGCTTCTAGGGGGACTTTAAATAACTCTCAGGACTGCAACGAGACAAAACAACCTCAGTTTTAACAGACACAAAACAAAGATGACTCATTGTACAAAATAAATGTAGCTTTACAAAGATACCTGTTTAACATGCTGAAGCAGTTTTAGATTGAGAATATTATGTTTCTGTGGAAGGAAAACAGGAACTTTGGGGTCATGAGAGATTAGAAAATTTATGTTGAAGTGCAATGATGATGATGACTCAGTCAATATAATACAATACATGATAAAAATAAAATGTCCAATGTTTGAATAGCAATAAGTAGGCTAGGGAGAATCAGAAGAAGTTAAAAAAAAATACGGACCTGTCCTCACAAAGACCGTCTTCTTGCTATATGTCATACAGAATATTCTGTCCTGGCTTCCGTGCTTTTACATAGCTGGTACAACCTCACTACCTCTGCCTCTTGGAATCCTTAGAATCTGGCTTCTCCTAATCCTCCCAGTTGCTAATTATCCCCTCAGTGAGTACCATCTATCTATCTTTCTATCTGTCTACCCATCTCCATATTTGTATAGATCCCCATATATAAATATACACACATATTATTATATATTACATACACACATGCACACATGCACATACACACATACATGTATGTACGCATCGTATATGTACGCGCATATATGTGTGCATGTGTGTACATGTATGTGTATACACACACGTATATGTATATAGACATATAAACATATACATACACATATACATACACACATACACATACATACGTACATATATATGTTATGTATGTGTGTATGTATGTATGTATGTATGTATATGAAGAAGAATTGTTGAATAGGATAGGATATACCTCTCTCACCTCTTGCTAGGAGGTGACAAACCTGAGAGCTGAAGCTAAGAAGGAGTAGAGAAGAGAATCTTTTGCCATTCCTAGACTAAGGGCCTCTTCCTTTTTGGAAAGAGCCCAAGAGCAGTCCAGCTAGAAAGATGACCTTAATACTCCAGTGGGAAATGTGCAATAATATGCAGCAGGGCTAGAAGTTGGAGGTGGTGAAGAGTGCAGTTGCTCATCCATTAGTGAGCTGAAGGAGTCCGGTGGATTGACCCTTGGGGCAGAGACATCATGTCTTCCGAAGAGCCGACTCAATTTCAGAGCAGCCTGACTACTCCAGCCTGGCAGTGTTCCAGGGGCAAAGTGACCTGTCCGATTTTGTGGTGATGTCTGGAGGGGAGCCGGTCCGTTGGCTTGAGTGATCTGCTTGGCCCAGACTTGAACCATTGGTGTTGTGTCAGGTAGTAGGCCTAGTAGGCAAGTGATCTACCTACCCAGGCCAGCAGTGGATCATCAGAGTAGCCAAAGCCAGCCCAACCCAGAAGTGGATCAGCCCGTGCTGAGAAGTGGGCACAGGTGAACTGTGCCCTGTGAGGAGTAGTCTAGCTGAGAAGTGGAGCAGAGCTCCTCAATGAGCTCGAGGACTTTATGGAAAGAAAGTACACTGAGGCCCCACAGTTTCCAAGTTGAGAGTTGTCTTGACTACATGTGCATCTCATTGCTATGACTATATTATATATTGCTATATTATGTAACATCATAATATATTATGATATATCTAATTATATATTACATTTTATCATATATCATATAATTATATGTCATTATACATAATTTCGTGCCCACTGTCAAACCCAGAAAACAAATGACCAAAGAGCCACAGAAGTTATACAACAACTGTTAATTCTGAAAATACCAAAGAGCTTATATAAGAACTGTTAAACTCTGAAGAATAAAATAAAATAAAATAAAACCAAAGAGCTAACAGTGGTTATAATAAGCAAAAGCCTTCTTTATTCTTTTGGAGGAGGGAAACTAGACAAACATGCCGGTGTCTGAGCAAACAGACCCGCAGCAGTGAGGCTAAGCCTTGATACGTGTAGTAGTGGCTAGACAAAGAACCAGGCGGTGAGGTGTAGCCATGGCAAGGAGGGTTAAGAGCAGCAATGAGACAAGTTTGATTCATAGCAGGACTTCATGACCGATGGATACTGCAGGTGTTTGTCCGAGCTCGGGGACCCTCTGGTGCGGATGTGAAACAATTCTGGGATTTGGTTGCATCCAGAAGGTGAGTGCAAAATGTTGTTGTTATGCCAAGTCCGGGGCACAGCCTGCTTGCTGAGCCTCAGCTCTGGAAAACAGTATGTCTTTTGATAGTAAAAGATCTTGGTATGGGGTTGTCTTATTGGTGTCACTTTCTCTGATGAAATTATACTTTGAAATATATTGGACTAAATTATTTAGTCTTCATTTAAATTTGAATCCTTTCTTCAAGAGTCATTAATTGATTATAAAATTTATTGTGTTGTACTTAATAAATGATATAATTAACATTTCTGCCTTTCTAAGTTTGTTCATGAATTTTTTATGCCTTAGGATATGATTATTTATAGGATATTTAACTTATATGCAGAGTACATCATCCGAAATGCCGGGTTGGATGAATCAGGAGCCAGAATTGAAGTTGCCAGGAGAAATGTCAAAAATGTCAGAAACGCAGATGACACCACTCTGAAGGCAAAAAGGGAAGAAAAATTAAGAAGCCTCTTGACGAGGGTGAGGAGAGTGTAAAAGCTGGCTCAAAGCTTAGCATCAAAAATACTAAGATCATGGCAATTGGTCCCATCACTTCCTGGCCAATAGAGGGAGAAAAAATGGAAGCTTTCTCAGATTTTATATTCTTGAGCTCAAAGATCACTGCAGATGGTGACGGCAGCCACCAAATTAAAAGACATTTTCTCCTTGGGAGGAAAGCTGTGGCAAATCTAGACAATATACTAAAGAATGGAGATATTACCTTACCGACAAAGGTCCATACAGTCAAAGCTATGTTTTTTCCAATAGTAATGTGTGGTTATGAGAGTTGGACTTTAAGGAAAACTGAGTGCCACAGAATCAAACCTTTTGAAATGTGGTGCTGCAAGAGACTTTTGAGAGTCCCTTGGTACAGCAAGGAGATCAAATCGGCAGTACTTAAAGAAATTAATTCAGACTTTCCACTGGAAAGACAAACACTGAAGGTGAAGCTGAATTTCTTTGGCCATGTAACGAGAGGACAAGATTTATTGGAAAAGACCCTAATCTTGGGAAAGATTGAAGGTAAAAAGGAGAAGGGGATGTTAGAGGATGAGATGAATAGAGAGTGTCATGGAAGCAATGAACATGAGTTTGGATAGACTTCAGGAGACCGAGGAGGATAGAGGGGCATGGTGTGCTACAATCCACGGAATCATGAAGAGTGGGATATGATTGACTGACTGAAGAACAGCTAAAGCATATGGTTAATTCTGTAATGTGACATACACTGCTGAAAAAAATGTAAGCTGTTTTATTTCATTATTCACTAAAGAGCTGTCATATCTAACTTTTGCTAAATTCTGTTCAGATTCTTAACTTCTTTTATCTTTTTCTTAAAATTTTCTGGGTCTGAAAGGATTACATTGAGATCTCTATTGATGATATTTTTACTGCTTATTTCTCCCTGAAATGTAAGTAACTCTTCCTTTAAGCATTTGGATACTGCACCCTTAAGTACCTATATACTGAGTCTTGATCTTATTTAATGGTTTACAGTGCCTTCAAACATCATGTAATTTTCCTGTTTGTTTCTTTTGACCTATTTTTCTCTTTTAATTTCTTCTATTTTTAAATTGTTGTCATGTCTGAGATCATGATTGCTACCCCTGCTTTTTTTATAAGTTCATATGAAACATTATATATTCTGCTTTATTTGATTCTGCTGTCTTTTTTCCATTTTATTTGTGAGTTTATCTCATTATTGTTCAGGCTTATGACTGTTACGCATTTTCTTCCATTATGTTCTCTTACATTTTTACTTCTCTTTGTCCTCTGCTTCTCTTTAGAAAGAAGAAAAAGTGGTGGAAGAGAAGGAATATGACCATCACTGTTGATCTATAACAAATGCAATTTGCTTCTCCTGTACTGTCTTTCCTTTTTTTCTCTAATCCAAACTGCAGTCACTAGTTATTATACTTCTTTCTCTTCTTTAAATTACACTTTATAATCCACTCTCCAAATCTGAAGTTTGTTTTGCTTGTGACTATTCACTTCCCAATTCTATTCTACCTCTTAAACAACTCTATCCCTTTTTCCTTTACCTGCCTGTTTTCCTATTGACTTTACTGTGTTTCCACACCATACTCTGTGTGTATTCAACTTTCCTCTGTCCAATTCAGAGACGAGTGGAGTTCGTATGATGTCCCCCCCAACCCCTTCTTTGTATATTCTAGTTTTGTACCCCAATTATAAAAATTAGTAATTTCCATCCTCTTTTTTCCCTAGTGTTTTCTTTTGCTCCTCTCTTTCTTCTCTTAAGATCATCACAAAAGAACAAAACCATGCCCATCCCCTTTCTGTATCTTATTTATCTCCCTGTTACCCTTGAAGACATGATTCTGAAAGGACACATGGTTTCTTCTCCTATTAGAATGTAAGCACTTCATCAACATTTAGTTCCCTTCTAGTTGCTCAAATATATTTACTTTTGTAGGTTCCTTTTGACTCCTATGTTGCATTTCAAACGTTTTATTGTGTTTTGGTATTTTCATCAGGAATACTTGAAAGCCTTTTATTTCATTAAAGCTTAATTTTCTCCCCCTGTCAAATGATAATCAGCCTTGCAGGCCAAGTTATTCTTTATTATGAGCCTTTATCTTCTGCTTTGTGGATTTTCATATTCCAAAATTTTCTCTCTTTTATAGTTGATGATAAGTTTTGTGTGGTTCTTTATGTGGTCCCTTCATGCTCGAACTCTTTCTGGCTGCTTTTTTTTTTTTTATATTAAAGTACTAGATGTTGTTATGCCATCTTGTGAGTTTTCATTTTGAGGTTTCTTTCAGGAGGTAACTGGTGGATTCTATTTTCACCTTGTCTTCTGGTTCTAATGAATCTGTATAGGTCGGTTTCATTATGATTTCTTGAAATATGATCCATTTTTTAGGGAGTCCAGTAATTTTATTTTTTTTCCTATTTAACTTATTTTAAAATTAAATTATGTTATTTTTTCAATTAAGAATCATTTCGGGGGCAGCTAGGTGGTGCAGTGGATAGAGCACTGGCCATGGAGTCAGGAGGACCTGAGTTCAAATCTGGCCTCAGACACTTGACACTTACTAGCTGTGTAACCCCAGTCACTTAACCCCATTGCCTAGCCAAAAAAAAAATCATTTGTTTTCTCTTTTACTGATCTCCTTCCACCAATTCTACTGGAAAGAAGAAAACCCTTGTAACAAATATGCATAGCTAAGCAAAATAAATAACTATATTGGCCATATCCAAAAACAGAAGTCTTGGTCTGCATATTTAATCCATTATCTTTTTATCAGTAGGTAAGTAGCTTTCTTCACCATTGATCCTCTTGGGAAAATGGTTGATTTTTATAATGTTAGTATAGTGTAAAATGTTCTACTTCTGTTCACTTCACTGTACATTGGTTAATAAAAATGTTCCTATCCCCTTCATAATTTCCTAGAATGTAATAGTATTTCATTATATCAGAGGCAGCTAGGTGGATCAGTGTGTATGTTGAACCTGAAGTCAAGAAGACCTATGTTCAGTTTCATCCCAGACACTGACTAGCTGTGTGACTCTGGGCAGGTCGTTTGATACCTTTTCGCTTCTGTTTCCTCAACTGTAAGATGATGATAATAACAGCGCCTACCTTGCAGAGTTGTAGTGAGGATGAATTGAGATAGTATTTATAAGAAGCTTTTAACACAGTGCCTGGCACATAGTAGGTACTATATAAATGCTTGTTACCCCCCCACCCACTTTATATTTATATACCATAATTTGTTTAGCTATTTCCTAAATGATGGCCACCTCTTTAGTTTCTACTTCTTTGCCACCTCAGAAAGAATTGCTACAAATATTTTTGTGAATATAGGACCTTTTCCTTTTTTTTGATCTCTTTGAGGTATAGTAATGGTATCATGAGATCAAAGAGTTGACCCAGTTTAGCAGCTTTCTAAGCACAGTTCCAAACTTCCTTCCAGAATGGCTATGCCAAATCACAATTCCACTAATAGTGCATCAACATGCCTGTTTTCCCACAGGCCCTCCAAAATTTTAAATTTCCCTTCCCCCCCACTTAACTTTGCCAATCTGATGGGTGTGAACCTAACATTTTTTCTCATTGTTAATGATTTGTAACATTATTTCATGCAGTTATAAACAGCTTGAATTTCTTCACTTTCACCATTTCATTTGTCAGTTAGGGAATGACCTTTATTCTTATAAATTTTAATTAGTTCCTTATATATCCAGGTGAGTTATTTTTGCTATTATGTAATCTGAGTGTATATATTACAGGCGGTGATGGAAAAACACACACCATCTCCAAAATGTAATGAATTGTGGTGTGGTGACATGATGTAATGTGATGACAGGGAATAGCCACCCACCAGTGTCACATAATATAGTTGTAACTCTTCTTGTATGGGCCATATCAGCACCAACTATAATCAGCCTAGTTCACTGGGGTAAGCCGCCACCAAAAGCACTTACATACAGACTCTCTCAGGATTCTAGGGCTTATCCCCTTTTGAGGGGAAATATATTTCGTCTACTCACCATTCTAATTCTTGAGCCCCTATTTGATGCGTTTCCGATCTATTCAAACCATGAGGTAACACACCCTCACAACCAGTAACTCACAGTAACACTTTCAGATCTTAAACCTAACCGTGTACTTAACAAAAAGGCAAAATAAATAAAATTATGGATATTAATATATTAAAATTAATGCACATATGAGAAATACATTAGAATCTCCAGATAAACCCACCAGTTTACTTAATTCTATTGTAGAGAGTGAGCATATGCTAAAAAGGAAACAGGCAGGGAAATATGTGAGAGAAGAAAACCTATGATCTCAGGGTAACTTACAAGTCGAGACCACAGGCTTCTATCATATTGGTCCATTTAGGAACCACACAGAATACCACAGAATACCATAGAAAACTGTTCCTCTGCTTTTTATTTGGCTGTTGGGCCTCGTAACTTTTTAGCTTTGCAAATTGTCTTGATTTATCAAACCTAGCCAAATCCAGGAAATCAAAGCAACTATGAAATTCCATGTTTTTCTTTCTCAAATGAGAAGTGGCAACAGAGAGCAGCAGTACCTTATTGAGAATCATTATCTATCTCTTTCCAACTCTTGTTGGCATTGTTGTTGTTCAGTCATGTCCAACTTTTCATGACCCCATTTAAGGTTTTCTTGGCAGAGATACTGGAGTAGTTTGTCATTTCCTTCTCTAGCTCATTGTGCAGAGGAGGAAACTGAGGTGAACAGGGTTAAGTGACTTGCCCAGGGTCACACAGCTAGTAAATGTCTGAGGCCAGATTTGAACTCAGGAAAATGAGTCTTCCTGATTCCACGTCCAGTGCTCTGTCTACTGAGCCACCTAACTGCCCCACTGCCACCTAGCCGCCACAACTCTGTGTGGAATTGAAGGCTATGAGAGGTCAGTGAAACTCTTGAGCAATAAAGCCAATTCTTTCTTTACTAATCAGGAATCCCTTTGCCAAAGCCTTGTGTTAGGTGACTACTTCTAATTATTACAGCTCCTATAGTGTAGCTTTTCAGCTCATTTTCTGTCTTCCATTTTTTCTTAAATTTCTATGTCAGATTCTTCTCACATGTTCCTATGCTCAGATCGTATATATTCCAATGACTTGAGTGAGAGCCTATTGACTGTCAGTGACTCACCTTTCATTGAAAAAGAATACAAGTCACCAAATTTTCCCTGCAGAATTCTTTTTAAAATCACACCTTAGTCTTCCTACACTTATAAGACTTTTTTTCCCCTTTAGTATAGCCCTCTTTAACCATAACAGTTACGGGCAATCTAGCTGTGGCATAATAATATTTTGCATCTGGGAAGACCTTAACATGGTCCAACATCTTTTCAATGTCCTTGAAACTCTGTTTCTTTACATTCATATTTTTCCAATTTTCAATAAATTAAAAAACCCTTTTACCCTTTATAACATCAATTTATTTCCACACAAGAGAGGCATCTTTTTATGTTGTAAACAAGGAGATTTGACTCTTTATATTTACACTAGATTTGATTTTCTGTTGAAAACCATTTAAATCCTGTTTAAAAGCTATTTGTTTATATATCTGCATTAACATTTTATATTAAAACAAAGTTCTTTTCCTGTTCCTTTTAGGTATCAATATATCCATCCACAATAACAGCAGTATCATGTCCTTTGAAAAGTAATATAAATCTTTTCTTTTACACATAGAAATTTTTTTCTCTCCCTTTAATCAGCTCAACCTGAAAGAAATCCTTGGAGACATCCTCTTTTATGAGGAAATATCTTACATTTTCTTCATTTTCAATCTTTTAATTTTGTTCTAATATTTATTATTATTTTATAGGACCATTTAGTTCTTTTTTTTTCAAGAAGATTGTTACTTGGGTAAGGTTTTTTCACTTTCTGTTTAAAGGTATTTATTCTCCTTCCAGGTCTTTCCTCCAGAGCTCTTCTTTCACTTGTAATTTCTTTTTTTTCCCTGCCTAGGTAGCCTTATAGTTCTTATGGCCAAGTAACATTTCTCTCAAAGGCTTGGTCTTATAGTTGTGTAGTTACTCCCAGCTTCCATAGTTTGCCTCTTAGGTATCTGTACTATTTCTTCCCAGTATTTGATGTCTTCTGTTTGTTTATATCTCCAACTTCAGTTCCTAATTTGAGATTTTGTACCATGGATAGGCTCTGTGCCTTTCTGCACTCTAAGATGGTGTGATCAGTTCTTATTTGTCTATGACCTCAATTTCCTAGGCTTCTAATGTTTGCTTCTCCCTCCTCTGATGTCTGTATTCAGAGTTCTGGCAGGTTTCAAGCCTGCCTTAATCTTGGAGGGTAAGAATTCTACGAACCCCAACCCCACCTCTTTCCCAGCCTCCTCTCCCCCTATGCTCCAGTCAAAGCACTACTGTCTCCCAACCCCACAACCACAGTAAGCATGCTTTGGGTTTCCTACCCTTTTGGAGACCCTCAGGAACAGGCTTAAAATGTCTCTAGAGTGGGGAAATCCAGATTTTTTTTTTTGGTGTATATGGTAGGACTCTGTTTCACTTTAATAAGAAAACCTCATGAAGTAAATTTATAATCTGTAATGTTGTCTCCTTGATTGACCCATCAGGGAGGGTAACTATTTTATGTTTAATGAAATTCTTCCATTAGCCCTGTGCTAAGATCTGAATATACAAAGTTAAAAACTAAACATTTCTTTCCCTCAAGGACTTCACACACTATTGGGAAGAACAATATGTAAATCTCGAAGTAAATGCAAAATGAACATACAGTAAATACAAAGTATTTGGGAGGGAGAAGGGTGGTGGACATCCTTGACTCCAGCATTGCCTTTAGGTACATAGTAGGGGCTTTGTGGTTTGCACTACAGGAAATTTCCTTTCCTCCAAATTCTCTATCACAAACTTGAGCAGAACATGCTCACTCACTCCCATTCTATCCCACTTTCAGTGAGACTCGAATCCAGAATAGAATTTCTCCTTGTTTAGTCTCCTCTGCTTTTCAAAGGATGAAATTATCATTAAGACAAGTCAAGAAATTATTAGATAATCTGCTTTTGGCATAGAAAGAATTCACCACTGTATCATGCTTCTATGCCAGACTTGTGATCTATTTCTCAGACTCCTTACCTCTTTTCTTTATATTCAGCTAATGTATAATAATATTTCAATGACAAAAACACTTCTATTTCTCCCTCCATTGACTGTCATTCAAATACTTTCCACCATGCTTCTTTCTTCTAGTCCCTGAATTTCTCCACATATGTATACTTTCTTTTTTAAAAAAATAGGTTTTTATTGATATATTTTGTTTTTATATAACTAATTTTTCCCTCTATGTTTTTTTCTCTTCACTTCCCAGCCAACCTTTATAACAAATATTTTTTTTTACAAAGAAGAGGGGGAGAAACAGTTAAAAATCAATACATCAGAACACATTAAAATACATAAAAATCTGTTATAAACAATATTCCACACTCATGAACTCTGTCCAAAGGAACAGAAGTGGGCTTGGGAAGGAAGCAGTCTAACTTAATCTTTCCATTGTTTTATAGTTGTTATTCTTTCCCTTTATATTGTAATCATTGTTTTCCTGGTTCTGCTTACTTTACATCTGTTCATAGGAGTCTTCCTGTGTTTTTCTGTATTGCTATGTTCATCATTACTTACAAGCACAGCAATATTCCATTACATTTATGTAGAATTTGTTTTGTCATTCATAATCATTTCCCAGTGGATGGGCACCTTCTTTGTTTCTAGTTCTTTAATTGACAATGATGTCCTACTTCCTTGTTACCCTATATTTACCTGTCCTATTTCTTTTGAATAAGGTATTTCCGTCCAGATCCAGAATAGTTATAAATTTTGCCCCCACAAGCCGACCTGGTTCAGGACATCTAGTTGCTTTTGCTTGTTGACAAAAATTGGGCCATTTTTCTATGGACATTTGAAACCTTGGGTTTTCCCATTGTCTTTTTTCTTGGATTTTGTCTCCTGTTAACATCTGGGTGACTCGACTGTCAGTCCTCTTCCTTCATTGTAATTATTTTCTATGGCATCTAGCTTAGGGGTATACTTAGTCAGTTTCTCCCTTTCCAGTACTTTTTAGTTTAAAGCTCTTTTGATCAGACTTGCAGGATGCCTGGCGTATTACATTCTGACCAGCCTTTGTTAGGTGTATTACATCACTGGCCAGGAATCAGTCTGACCTGTATTTTAAGTTATGGTCCAGAAATCCAAACCCAGTTCCCAGACCACACCTTTTCAGCCATCTCTTCATTTCTGTAATTATCTTTCATATCCTGCCCAATGGATAATAGTGAGGAAAACAAAACTCGTTCTACCACAGCCCTGAACTTCTTGACCAAGGCTCCTTCTGGCAAGAAATGCCACAGTCTTTGCCTTTAAGAAGTTTACATTCTCCTGGGAGATAGTTTTCTTATTAAATCCCTTTTTAAAGATTTACAGCAACCCTGTAAAACATGTGATCCATGTATTACCTCCATTTTATAAATGAAGAAACTTGAGGTTGATGGAAGTTAAGTGATTTGCTTAAGATCACACAACTTGGGTCAGACATAATATTTATGTCCATCTCCAGGTCCTTTCTGATGTATGCCACACTGCTTTTCATGTTCTTTTCTGCAATAGGTTATAAACTCCTTACGTTTCATCCCAGGAAGGAGTTCTTTTTTTTTTTTTTTTCCCTTTGTACCTCCAGTATCTAACGCATAATAATACATTCCTGTTAATTTATTGATAGGCAAGGCTACACTACTAATGCTAAGCTACTCTAAATAAGCTGAAGATTGTAGCTAAAAATTTAAGAAACCTTTCTTTGTTTTTTCTCTTGTGTTTCCTCTTCATCTCAGATAATATGAATTTCTGATCAAATGTAAGCCAGGCATTCAATTTCCATGCTTCTTTTCTCAGAATCCTGCTTGGACTTTTCTCTGGTCAGTTACTCCATGCTGAAGTCTGCATCCTAGCATGACCTCAAGTGATTACGACATGTGCTTTGTGGTTGCCTTTCAGGAAATTACTCAAGTTCCACTTTCCCTAGCTTCTTCTGATATGCATTGACTCAGGGGACAACTAGAAACAAACTGCTAAATAAAGATTTCTGGCTACAAGCTCTGTTCCTCTAAGACCAAGAGATTCTCTTTTCCCCTCTTTCTATTCCCAGTTTTGTAAAAATCTACCTATTGGTTTACAAACACAGCTGACTAACAATAAAATAAAATGTATGAAAAGTACCAATATTCCAACGAACATGGTCTGTGTCTTTTTAGTATTTTCCTGATCTGAGCTTTTGGTTGCTACCCCTCATCAACTTTTTATTTGTGTGACCATGGGCAAATCACTTAACCTTTGTGGGCCTCATTTTCCTTACCTGAAGAGTGGCTAATGTATCTTTTGGCAGGTAAATCCTACGTGATCTTGTGTGTGTATAATTCAGCTCAAGATAGTTCTGAACTTACTGGCATCCTCAGCACGGCTTTACTGCTAAACATTGAAAAAATTCTCCAAAGAGCTTCTTTGATTCACAGTCTACTTAGAGGAAAAAGGAAGCTGATAGTAGTTTTGTTAATATGTAATTAAATACAGAGAAAGAAAAAATGTTAACTCTTTTCCCAGCTGAAAATTTTTGAAATTTAGCTCCTTTTCTGACTTGTTATACATAGACGCAAAATGTTAATGTTGAGGAAGAAGAATGGAAGGTTGGTACTGAAGTTGAGATAGAAGGCTGGAGAGAGGAAAAGAAATTCTTCAGTGCTTTTGCTGTCTGGAGAGCAGAGATGGCTTCAAGGTGGGGAGAGAAAGACAATTCTGATAGGTCCACGTCAACAAAAGAGGATTGGCCCTTGAATTTCAGTTCGTTCCCAAGGTGGCAAGTACGTGACAATTTCCAGGTACAGATAGGTGACTTGACTACAAGGTGACTCGACTACGTGACACATATTAAGGGACCGGGTGATTCCTCCTACCAATGCTGATGGACGAGCAGGTCTGGGAACGATGGGTCATTGAGTCAACCTCATATTCAATAATTCCCCCATTTGATGCGAAATCATATATATATGGAAACAATTGGACAACAAAACAGATGTCGTGTAATAGTTGCCAGACTGTGCTCCCTTTAGGAAGCACATGGCATTCCCCTTGAATAGTGGACTATTGACCTCATGACAATGCAGACAATCATACCTGAAATCAAAACTCAGAGTAATATCAGATTACAGTCCCATGAAATTTTTACCTCAAATAGCAAGTTTCACTAAACACAGCTTAGGGCTAATTTTTGATTTCTCTCATGGTGTTGCAACAATAGAAGTTTACCAGGCCTTTAAAAAGTTACTCAATATCCTTTTCTTCCTTTTCTTTGTCTTCTCCTAGAGTCTAAACTCATCTTAGTATAAACATCTACCATTAGAAATAAAAACTATAAGTATGTTCTGGAATCCCACATAGGTCATGAATATATAATAGTTTACTTAAAACCCTAGAAAAAAAACCCTGGCCAATTGCTGTAAATCTTCAGACCAACATATCCATCTTTTAAGGTACTGCATATTCACCATTTAAAGCAAAAACAAATCTTTAAGAACTAGAATTTGTTAAGACTAAGTTGGTTTCAAGATATAACTTCAATATATACTATTCCAGGTATAGCTTCATAACCTCTATAAGTGAAAGGTAAATAAATCTTAGATGAAACTCACTTTGCGTTTTAAGCAGGCTTGAAAATTACACCACCATTTTGTGCAAGGAGTGTTCGTATCCCATTTATCCAGAAGGAATTCCACAACACAGCACACTTTTGTACAGTTTATGACCAGATGGTAAGATAAGATTGATTAGAGTTTATGACCAGATGGTCCCAAGAAACCTTGTAAGTTTACAAATAAGGAGATTTTACAAGGTCTTTTCTATGTACCTTTTCCTGAACAGTAATCAATCATCAATTTTCCCTTTTAAAATATACCTATGCAAATACTTGATAGGTTTAAACATTATGACAATAACCCCAAATAACTTAATTAACAATTTCATAATTCTCATAAACGATAGCCAAATATTTGTAGGTGAAATTTCCTGTTAACTGCAGGCAAATCTGGAAATTTACGGTTTCTCAAATTACAGTACTTCAGAATATTACAAGTGGTCAGCAGGGCTGATAAAATAATAATTTTCAGATGTTTTTTCCACTGTCTTTTAACAGTTCAGTTCATAATCTAACAACATTCAGATTACAAAAGAAGTTGTTTTTCTAACAGCATATCTGATATAATAGTTTACCCAATTTCACAGTATCATAAACAATATTGTGGATTTGAAATGTAAAACAAAACCCATTACCGGTCAGGTGATCTCAATTCAGTTGAATGTATTTCCAAATTACCTCACACAGAAAATCTTTCATCTTATCACCATTGGCATTGTATACTGATCACATCGAAAACCATGCACAATGTCATCAACTATGTAGCAATTACATCTAATTAAAATAGTAATAATAACAGTTAACATTTATATAGACTTGCCATATGCCAGACACTGTGATAAGCACTTTACAATCCTGGGTTCCTCACAGCAACCCACCTTTAAACAGAGGCGAAATCACACAGCTAATAAATTTCTCAGATTGGATTTTAACTCAGGTTTTTCTGATCCATGCATTTCCCAGTAGTTTCATGCTTTAATGCCAGATTGCCAAATGTATTTCTGCATTGAGTTCTGCTTTACCGCAATTATCCTAATAGGGGAGCATACTTAGACTGCATTTTGATTTTACTTCAGGACAGATTTCAACCATATCAAATACGGATTTATAATCATTAATACTTAACATTTAAATCAATTTATCTATGGGCCATTTACCATTAGCACTTCAAAAAAAGAGAGCCCATTATTATCAATAAACTCATTTAAAAAAAAAAAGGGACACATGGTAGCAGCATTCCCAGCTTCCTATAACCTTTTCCCCGTTTCCTCAAAGAGCTGGATCAAGTCTTAGTTCCCAGCCTCATTTACCTCTCCAGAGGCTTTCCAGATAAGGATAAGCAGCAACTTCCCATTCCTATATCCCAGCATAGGAGCCCAGGAATTTCAAGCCGCATATCACAAAGAATAACCACATAGTTTCCCATATCCTCATCTGAATGAGATCAAAACCCTTCCTCACTTCTCTCTTTCCAAATCTCCAAAATCCTTTACTCAGGCTATACAACTTTCTTTAACTTTCTATTCATTTCCTCTTCTCTCTTAACTCCTTTAAACATCGCTTGCTTTCTTTTAAATTTAGGTACCCCCCCCAAAAAAAATATCTGTATCCATCTTATTTCTTTCACATCCTGATTGGATGAAATTGATCACTTACTAATCACATCCTAGACTGTGCCTTGCTCCACTGAATTCCTCCCAGTTCTTAGTTATATCCCCTCCCTCCTCATAATCCCCATTATCCACAAAGGGGTTAGAAAGACCTAGACAATGGTGAGGGTGGGGTAGTTTGGTTTCTCGCCTTGGTGGACTCCCAGGGAATTTCAAATCTCCCTTTTCACTCCTTCCATTTTTTCACTCTGTATAATACTAGAGAACCTCAGGGGTAACAAAACTGGCAATCAGGCAAATGGGGGACGGGGTAGTCACTGTTACATTCATATTTCCAGACCTTAGCACAATGCATAGCTCATTGTTGTTTAGTTGTTCAGTGATGTCTGACTCCTCATAATCCCATGGACCATAGCAAGCCAGGCAGGCCCTTCTATCCTCCATTATCTCTTGAAGTCTGCCCAAGATCTTGTTCATTGTTTCCATGACACTATCTCTCCATCTCATCCTCTGCCATCCCCTTTTCCTTCTGGCTTCAATCTTTCCCAGCATCAGCGTCTTCCAATAAGTACAATCTTCTCACGTGGCCAAATTATTTAAACTTCGGCTTCAATATTTGACCTCCAAGTGAATAGCCTGAATTAACTTCTTTAAGTTTGTTTTTTGTTCCTGAAGAGGACCAAAGACATCAGTAAGGCGATGTCTTATCTTGCAAGTGAATTGGATTTAAGTGAGGCAGAGCTGTACAAAGTAATCAGCCTCACTCTCTCCTCCAGAGTCATCAGGGTCCAATGGCAAGACAGAAGTCAAGACAACTAGCGAAGGCCTCAATTTCTTTAAGTATTGACTGATTTGATCTCCTTGCTGTCCAAGGAACTCTCAAAAGTCTTCTCCAACACTACAAATCAAAAGCGTTGATTCTGAGGCACTCAGCTTTCCTTATAGTTCGACTCTCACAGCCATATGTTGCTGGTAGAAAAATCATAGTTTTGATTATATGGACCTTTATTGGCAAGGTGGTATCTCCGCTTTTTAGCATGCTGTACAGATTTGCCACAACTTTCCTTCCAATGATTAAGCGCCTTTTAACTTAATTAAAAGTAAATTGTTGTTCAGTACTTGCTCTATGTACCTGGTGGACCATATTGCCATGGGGTTTTCTTGGCAAAGATAATGGAGTAGTTTGCCATTTCCTTCTCCAGTGGATTAAGGCAAACAGAGGTGAAGTGACTTGCCCAGGGTTACGCAGCTAGTAAGTGAGACCTGATTTGAATTCAGGTCTTCCTGACTCCAGGCCTAGCATTCTATCCACTAAGCCATCAAGCTGCCCCTACATACCACATTAGTAAGAGCTTAATAAACACTTATTGACTTAGTGACAATGAAGGACTAAGCGGTTAATTTTCTTTTCAAGTTTCTCCTCCATAGCTCTTATTTATTTTCTAATTCTTTCTTTTGGCACTATCATTTAATATAGAGTAGCATTTAAACTATTAAAAAAACTATTTTGGGGATTCTAACTTTTGTTATGACTAAGCTGTGATTTTCTTTGAGACTTTGCTTGTTTGTGTTTTGGAGTTATTGTCTTCTGAGTTTGTGTTTTGGGAATGCCCGGCATTATAATAGAAAGTGTTTTTGTTTATTCATTCTTCCAGTCTAACTGGAAGATTGTGATTTTGCGTTAGGGCGAGACTCTGAACATTTGGTTGAACTCCAAGTGATCTTGTATGGTCCTGGCCTGTCTTACCTGGTTTCCTGCTTCTGGGGTCAGGGTGATAGTGCCACATAGCTCATTTCTGCTCCTTGGTTCTGTTTCCAAAATCGCTTCTCCCGGTTTAGAGGGTCAGTGCTGTGGTCTCCTATTTCCAGGATCTGGCTCCATAATCTCTACCACCCTTGCTCCTGTGTGCAGAAGAATAAAGCAGGAGAAGGTAGTGGTACAAAAACATGGTGTGGAAAGAGTCACATCTGTAATGTGAACATTGAGACTGAGGTGAGACTATAGAGGAAATCCAAGGATAAAAAAAGAAGTGTTCTTCCATCCCCTCCCCTGCTAAAGCTATATTCTGGGAAAAAGAAGGATCAAAAAGAGAGGATTAGAGTGGATGGGCTGATAAAAGAGAACAACAGAAAGAAGGCAGAGAACTGCTTATTTCTGACTTTGCTTCTGTTTTTTCTGCAAAGTGCAACGACTTTGGGACCAGAAAGGACAAAACAAAAATGGTTAATGGTGAATTGATATTGGGATAAGTAAAGAAATAGTAGGGAGCATGTACCTGCCTTTGAGGAATTCAGGTGAATTAGATCCTTGGGTATTTACTGCAAGTGAAGAGGGTGGGGGTTTTGGGGTGCTCCTAGATGCACGGAGGCACCCCAAAATCGTGGGAAAAGCCCAGATCGTGGTGCAGATCTGCCTGAATGAATTCAACTCAGATCTTCCAGCCGGAGAAAAAGTTTATTAAAGATAAGCATATAGGCCAGACTCCAAAGGAACCCAAACATCAGTGATCTAAATGGGGTTTAAGGTGGTCAGGTGTCGCTAGTAAGGACGAGCTGCGAGGCAGCCTAGAAAGCTCAGCGTCTGAGTGAGGGCTGGGTTGGATAGGCCACGTGTGACCCGCGTTACAGGCGGGCATGGGGTCTCATCCTCTAGGGGCATGAGAAATTCCCAGCGTCTGAAGTGGGGGAAAGATGAGTCTTTAAGTACAGAAAGATTGGGGAGGGGTCTAGGAGTGGCCAAGCAGCTTGGAGTGATGGGAGGAGGGGTCTAAGGAGATCTGGATGGGGGTGGCCAGCAAGCTCGGGGGAACAGAACTCCTGGGTCCCAGACCTTGTGGCGCCTAGGTAGGATTAAGGGTGAGAATGGCCAGGAAGGCAAAACAATGGGAAAGCCCAGTTGAAGGGGGAAGGTGAGCCATTTGGAAAAGGGTCCAGGTGAGAATTTCCGTTTGGAATGTCTGAGTGATTTGAACAGACAATGAGAATAGATAATGAAGGGAGCTGGAAAGGGAAGTTTGCTTTCAAAGGGCTTTTAAAGGGAAATAAGGCAGTTTCTAAAACTTTAAGGGTTTCTTGGGACCGGTAAACAAAACTGAAGCCAGGTTCTTTTTAGGGGCTGGGGAGGAAAGATGTCAAAGAGAGATAAGTGAGTCTACAAGGAATCTAAAAATTTTAAGGTTTTTCTGGGAATTGTAGGTAAACCTCTTCACAAGAACTGCCACATGAGATTGCTAAAATGCCAGTAGTGATATGTGGAGGGATTGCAGTAGACAAATGCATGTGTTGTTAGTGGAACTGCGAATTGGTCTAACCATTTTGGAAAACAACTTGGAATTATGAAAGGCAAATCACTAAACATGCTTTGACCCAAAGAACACAATGCTGACCCTTTACCCTAAGGAAATGAAATTCAGAATATATATGAATATATTCACATCAATGCTTTTTTAGGGGTAGCATGAACTGGAAAATCAAGTGAGCTTCCATCGATTGGGGAATGGCTAAACAAATTTTGGTACGTAAGTGAAATGGAATATTATTATGGTATAAGAAATGATAAATGTAAAGAATTCAAAGAAACATGGAGTGATTTACATCAGCTGATACAAATTAAGAAGAATCAGTAAAATGATATATAATGAATCCAACAATGCAAATGAAGAATAAAATGACGCTGAATGCCATGCAAGTATTATGACTTTTCTTGGCCTTGGAGAAGAGACGAGTAAATATACCTTCTTACCACCACGGGAGTGTCTGGTTAGTCAATAAGTATTTATTAAGCACCTACTTTGTCCTAGGCATTTTGTTCAGTGCTGTAGTTGGGAGACTATAGAAAGTTTGGGGCAGCTACGTGGCAAAGTGGATAGAATGCCAGGTCTGGAGTCAGGAAGACTCATCTTCCTGAGTTCAAATCTGACCTCAGATGCTTACTAGCTGCGTGAACCCAGGCAAGTCCCTTAACCCTGTTTGCCTCAGTTTCCTCATCTGTAAAATAAGCTGGAGAAGAAAATGACAAACCACTCCAGTATCTTTGCCAAGAAAACCCCAAATGGGGTATTGAAGAGTGAGACGTGACAGAAAAATGACTCAGCAACAATGAAAAGTTTAATGTTCTATCAAACACATTCCATGTGTTTTAGTTAAATGATTTTTGAGTGTTTTTATTTGCTTGTTTTTTTATTTTGTTTTGTTTTGCTTAATGAGGACATATTGTGGGCCAGGTTTAGCACTGACCAGGTTAGTTTGCATTCAAACTGGAACAAAAGGAAACATTCATAGTCCATCTAAATTGAACAACGGAAGTGTTTATAGCCATAATGGGAAAGAGTAGAGCCTGGGGGACGTTCCCTGAGGATATACTTCGTCCATTTGAGTACAGTTTCCCTGTGCCACTGTTGGAAATACTTCTGGTCTGGAGGCAGAAACCTAAGGGAAGAACTCCAGCTCCTGAGGTCAGTTTTAATACTTTAAAGAACTTCTTTAAAGAAAAACTAGCCTAACTTGCTTGGGGTAGTAGGATCTTGGATATTGCTGTCACCACAAAAGGGTCACTTTGCTTGCTAAAGTAAAGGAGAAAGTTATATCCAGAAATGACCAGGATTTAAAAAAAAAAAAAACAAAACTTCAAAAGGTATTACGCTTTTTTTTTTTAGCAAGGAAAAACATTTACAAATTTAAAGAAAAAGTTGTTTCATTTCTCTCATGACCTTTCTTTCCTTCCTCCCTTCTTTTCTTCCTTTTTTCCTTCTTTCCTTCCTTCCTTCTTTCCTTCCTTCCTACTTTCCTTTCTTCTTGCCTTCCTTCCTTTCTCCTCCTTCCTCCTTCTTTCCTTTCTCCCCTCCTTGTTTCCTTCCTTGCTTTTGTATTCTTCCTCCCTTTCTCCCTCCTCTTTACCTTTCCTTTCTTCTTTCCTTTTCTTTTTCTGTTTCTATCTCTCTTTAATGAACTGTTATTACAGAAACAGACAGAGAGGTGAAAATGGCCAAAATAGAATTC
Organism: Vombatus ursinus; assembly: GCF_900497805.2. NCBI lineage: Eukaryota > Metazoa > Chordata > Mammalia > Diprotodontia > Vombatidae > Vombatus > Vombatus ursinus. The sequence continues at coordinate 4,841,361 of NW_020949753.1, read as the reverse complement.
ATTTTCTTCCTTAAACTTGGCCTCTTGGCTCTTTTTTTGTAATGGTAAAGAGTTGGAAACTGAGGGGATATCTATTTCCTTCCTTCCTTCCTTCCTCCCTCCCTCCCTCCCTCCCTTCCTTCCTTCCTTCCTTCCTTCCTCCCTCCCTTCCTTCCTTCCTTCCTTCCTCCCTCCCTGGACCTGTAATAATTTTCATGGTATAAGGAATTCTCAATAAGGAAATTTCCTCTACCAGTGCAGACCAGTAGTAGTTCCACAATCATTTCATGAGTTTTGTTGCTTTTTTTTCTGAAATTGTTTTTGCTTATACACATTCCCTCTATAAGGTCAAGGATAGGGACTGGATTTATGGTTTTATTTACATAGGGAACTCCCTGGTGAGGAAATTCCTTCTGCTAATGCAACTTAGAGACCTTCTTTTCAACTTAGAGAGGTCATGTGATTTGCTAAGGATAACTCAGCCAGCCTGTGTCAGAGGTGGGATCTGAACCAGGCCATGCTGTCTTTGAAGTTGGCTTTCCGTCCTCTATACTGGGCTGACTAAAATTGAACACAGAAGTTAGATAAGAGCCTGATGAATTCAAAGTTTAGAGGAAAGGGAATTTCCTGGATCTTTCAGAAAATCTTCCTGCGACAATGGACACTAACAATAGTCTGAAGTCCCCAATGCCCTAGGGAATAGAATGAAGAAGGAATTGTAAAGAGAGCAAATTTTTAAAGTCAACCTAATATTTCTATAGACCTTACTAAAGTGTTTTTAAAATCTCATACCTTGAACTCACAGGGGTTGCCAGTATCATCACCATTAGACAAACGTGTGTTACAAATTCATTCCAAGAGAAGACCTTATTAGTGGCTGCTGCCCAAATTAAAATATATTCAGTACCTGATGAAAATGGTCCTCTTGAGGGTTTTTATGAATAAAAGTCTGTGTACAAATAGTATCTATTAAGAAGATAGAGAACTTTTCATTACTAGTGCCTGAAAAAACCAGAGTCATCGTTCAAGATTATTGCTAGATTTTTCCAAAATTAAACTATTTTTGTGTGGAAAAGAAGCCTGGTCTCTTTTGTCTGCCTGGCTGCAATGTCACAGGGTTGCTTTTATGTCGTGGGTTTTTTTTTTTTCTTGTGGTTATAACATCATACAGATATAAACTGTTGCTTGTATAGAGGAAAACATTTCAAAACTTCTGTTTCCTTTCCATTACCACATTCCATAGTAAAACTATAATTTTTTTTTGGAAAAATGTCAAGTTGTTTTGATTCTTCCTACAAGTGTTTTGGTAGTTTCAGAACTTAAAACACAGATACACAAACAAACACAGAGAAAACATGCATCCTTGACAAATCCTTTGTCCTGGAATTATCTCCCAAGTGCCCCAATAAAAATATCTTTCTATATAAGGAAAATAATGGAGTGATAGAAAACTTAAACACCAAATTATTTAAACTTAAATGCTAAATAATTTTGCACTGTCTATAGCTTTAGGCTATGTCCTGCAAGCAAGGACAAGGAGTCCTGGTTGCCTTTGTTCTAAATCCCGTTCCTGGTCTCTCATTAATGTTCCTTATTCCCATCCCCGCTCAACCCAACACCCTTACTGGCTTCCTCTAACCGTACCCATTTACCTCTGTTGTACTCTTTGAAATGCCTTCTTTGTAGATAACAACAAATGAGTTTTCCCCTTAAAACAATTCCTCTCTTGATCTTTCCATAATCTTGCATTCACTGACCACTGGCTCCCTCTTAATAATGAAGTTCCCCTGGCCATCCTTTCAAGCACTGGCTGCACTTTCACTCAAACCCCCAACTCTCCTCTCTTCCCTTTGCCATTCCCAGTTTCTCTCTACTGTGATTATTCAGTAACTTCTTTTAGATTCATTCAATCTATATTCATCACCAAATCAAGATTCTGGTGACTATTGTCTACTGACCTCTGAATTCAGTGTCTTTTTCTCATAGACTTTCTCTCTTCCCCAACTCCTGCCCTCATGCTAGGGGGACTTAATATTCACAGTGATACGTCTTCAAGCACCCTAACCTCACAGTTCCACAACCTCCTCATTTCTCCTGACCAGCTCCTCCACGCTATCACATCTATGCACAGAGAAGGCCATACCCTGGAACTTGTCATAATCCACAAGTGCACTACTTCCATGTTCAAAAACTCTGAAATTCCTTTATCTGATAAAAAAATCTGTGGTCATTCCACCTTTCTCTCCACCTAGCAAACTCCAAACCTATTCTTTGTCTAACTACAACAACTTCCAGTCCCTCTACACCTCGTTTCTTTCCCATGCCATTACCCCTGCACCGGATACTTGATTTCTCGTTATCCATCTTGACCCCTCAGTGAACTAGTTCAACTCTACACTGTCCTCTCAAGTCCCTTAACCCCTTATCTTATCGAAGATGTTGTGCCAAGCCTCATCTTTAGCTTACTCTCAATGTCTTCACTTCTACTCACATACTGCTTAATGAAATTGGAGAAAATTTTGAAACCAACTGACTGTGCTGACTACAATTTATAAGATCTATATTTTATATGGGATTCATTACATTTACCATAGAGCCTTTTCCAAACCTTTTCATCCTATTTCAAATCTCCCTTACTCCCCCTTCCTTTACCCTCCCAGTTGATAACCTTATTTCATATTTCACTGAAAAAATCGAGATAATTTGCCAAGAGCTCCCTTAACCCCTCTTCCTCTCACATTACTCAGATGCTTTCCACCACTTTCTTATCCTTCACCTTTGTCTCACATGAAGAGGTGATCCTTCTCCTTGCTAAGGCAAATCCCCCTATTTGCATTCATGATCGCATCCTATCCCATTTTCTCCAGCAGATTGATCCCTGTAAAATCCCCAATGTCTCACCAATTTTCAATCTTTTGATGTCTATTGGTCACTTCCATGATGCCTCCAAACACACCCATGTCTTCCTCATCTTCAAAAAACCCTCACTTGATTCATTTATGTGCACCTAGCTATCTTCCAATATCCTTCTTCCTTTTGTGGCTAAACTATTTGAGAAGGCTGTCTGCAATGACTCACTTGCTTTCCTCTCTCATAACTCTCTTGCAGTCTGACTTTTGGCTTCGTCATTCAACTCAAACTCCCACATCTTCAAAGTTAGCAAGGATATCTTAATTGTCAAATATCCCTTTTGACCTCTCTGCAGCCATTGACACAACTGTTCCCCTTCTTCTCTTTGACTGCCCCTTCTCCCCAGGTTTTCATAATATTGTTCTCTCCCATGACTCTCCTCCTACTTCTTTAACCTCCTCAGTCTCTCTTGCTGGATCTACATTTAGTGGAAACCTATTGACTAAGGGCATTCTTCAAAGCTCCATACTAGTCACTCTTCTCTTCTCCCCATATACTGCTTCACACGGTGATCTCATTAACTCCCATGGATTCAGTTCCCATCCCTATCCAGATGATTCTCAGATCTATTTGTCCAGCCTCATTCTGTCCTCTAGTCACATCTTTAACTGTCTATGGGACATCTCAGATTGAATGTCTCACATAACATCTTAAATTCAAATTGAATTCATTATCTTTCTCCCCAAATCCTTCATTCTTCTTAACTTCCCAATTACAGTTGAGGATACCACTATCCTACTAGTCACCCAAGCTTACAATCTAGATGTCCTCCTTGACTCCTCACTCTCTTTTATTTTGTATATCCTATCAGTTGTCAAATTGTGTTATAACATCTGCCTTTGTAACGTCTCTTTTTCTATGGCCCCTTCTCTTCTCTGACACTGCAGCCACCTGGTAGAAACCCTCATCAATTCATGCCTGGACTATTTTTCTGGCTAGTCTCCCTGTATTGTCTCTCCCCATTCCGGTTCATCCTCACTCAGCTGTCAAGTTGATTGGGCACTCTCACTGGTCCTCCAGAGCTCAGAGACTCATTCTTTTATCTTGTGGCCAAGAGGAAAGAGGGAGAGGAGTTCTTTATTGGAGGCTTTTGTGCGTTTGGAGCCTTTTATGTGTGCATAGTGCTGCTAATTAAAAGGCTGCAGAGTTAGTTAAAATTGACTGTGAACAGTATATTTTAGCAAACACACTGGACTTGGTTCTGAAAAAAAAAGCCTTTGTGAAAATTAATTGTTTATTTCTGTAATGTTTTTAGTATTTAAATTAATCTATTAACAGCCACTAGATAACATTACCAGAGAGGCAAAACATTGTTGTTCATGAGAATAAACTCCAAAAATCTGAAATAGTTTTAGAAAAAAAATTTATTAGGTCATTTGGTAGAGAAGAGTGCTAGAGAGAAGGGGTGGCTTCCTCTTCCAGGTTCTGAAAGGTTTACATTATATAGGATTTTGACAAAGGTTCCCACACATGAGTCCTACCTGAGTCATCTTATAAAGAATCACATGTAGGGAATCCAAAACACAAGCCTGTGTGGACACAAAACAAGACCTGGCTGTGGGGATTCAGGACCTAGGGAAACCCAAAATTCCTTGGAGCTATCATCAGCATTCCCAGAAACTTAGTGGGGTCAAGCAACATTCTGGGTACAGATCACACAAAGTTGGATTTAAACAGTATGATGATTTTTTTTGAATATAATAAAACATTCTTTCCACAATATACAGCATCAAAGACTTCAGCTGTCTTGGTCTGGGGCCACCTCCTTATGGCATCCCTACTGAAGTAAACTCTGTCTGAAGGAAGATGAGATCACTTACAGACCAAAGCATACAGAGGATCTGCCTGCCTGCCACAGCCTGGCTGAATGGCCTGGAGGTAAAAGCTGGTGAAAGCATTTAAACAAAACAAAACAAAAATGAAATCTATGAAAAAAGTAGTTTGTCTCCATTACAGATATTTGCTCTTGGTTTTAGTGAAGTACTACTTATGATTTTAAGAAAAAGTCCAATTATTCCTATGCTTTCCAATGTTTTTAATAGGAATGGGTATTGTATTTTGTCAAAAGCCTTTTCTGCACCTATTGATATAATCGCATGATTTTTGTTGTTTTTGTTATTGATATGGTGAATTATGCTTATAGTTTTTCTAATACTGAATCAGCCCTGCATTTCTTATGTAAATCCCACTTGGTATAAATCCCCCTTGTGACATATTTCTGTAGTCTCCTTGCTAGTATTTTATTTAAAATTTTTGCATCAATGTTCATTAAGGAAATTGGTCAATAGTTTTCTTTCTCTGTTTTTGCTCTACTTGGTTTAGGTGTCAAGCCCTTATTTGTGTCATAAAAGAAATTTCATAGGACTCCTTATTTTTTTCAAATAGTTTATATAATATTGGATTTAATTGTTCTTTAAATGTTCATTAGAATCCAGTTATACATCCAGCTGGTCCTGGTGAATCTTTTCTTAGGGAGCTTGTTCAATTTTTTGTTCCAAGATAGGGTTATTTTAGTATTTTATTTCCTATTTTGTTAGTTTGGGCAATTTATATTTTTGTAAATATTCATCCATGTCCCTTAGATTGTCAGTTTTAATGACATATAATTGGGCAAAATAGCTTCTAATAATTGCTTTAATTTCAGCTTCATTGGTTGTGTATTTACCTTTTTCATTTTTGATAATGTTACTTTGATTTTTTTCCTTTTTATCAAATTTACTAATAGTTTATCTATTTTACTATTAAAAAAAGCTCCAAGTTATATTTATTAGTTCAATTTTTTTCTTTCAATTTTATTAATCTCTCCTTTGATTTTTAGGATTTCTATTTTGGTGTTTAATTGGCAACTTTTAATGTGTTCTTATTTTTTTGGTTGTATGCCTAATTTATTGATTTGCTTTTTCCTCTCTCTTATTGATGTGAGTTTTTAGAGATATGAAATTCCCCTAAGTACTGCTTTTGCTGCATCCCACAAATTTGTTATGTTGTCTCATTGCTGTCATTCTCTTTAATGAAATTATTGTTTTTATGATTTGTTCTTTGACACATTATTCTTTAGGATTAGTTTCCAATTAATTTCTAATCTATGCTTCCAAAGCTCTTTACTGAGTGCAATTTTTATTGAATTATGGTCTGAAACATTGCATTTAATATTTTGGCTTTTCTGCATTTGTTTGTGAGGTTTTTATGCCATAATACGTGATCAGTTTTTGGAAAAGTGCCATGCATAGCTGAGGAAAAGGCGTATTCCCTTCTATTCCCATAAAATTTTCTCCAGAGGTCTATCATAAAATTCTATTCAGCTCCTTAACTTATTTCTTTTTCATTTTATGGTTAGATTTATCTAATTCTAAGAAGGTAAATTGAAGCCTGCCATGAGTATAGTTTCGCTATTTCCTCCTATAACTCATTCAACTTTTACTCTAAGAATTGGACTCTATGTTATTTGGTGCATTACGTTTAGTGTTGATATTACTTCATTGATGATAGTACCTTTTAGCAAAATGTCGCTTTCCTAATTATCTCTTTTAATTAAGTCTATTTTTGCTTTATATTGTCTAAGATCATGATTGCTACTCCTGCCTTTTTTACTTTAGCTGAAGCATATTAGATTCTGTTCCAGTCACCCTTTTAAAAATTCTGTTTGTGTTCTTCCATTTCTAGTATGTTTCTTGTAAATAACATATGATCGGATTCTGGTTTCTAATTGATTCTGCTCTCTACTTCCATTTTGTGGTTGCGTTCATCCCATTCACACCCACAGTTATGATTACCAACTGTGTATTTCCATCCATCCCATTTTCTTTTCCCTCTCTCTCCTCTCAAACCTGTTTTGTTACTGATTACTAAATCCCTTAACCTACCCTCTCTCTTTTCTCACTCCTTCCTTTCGCTTAGCCCCTTTCCCTCCTTCTTTCCTGTTTGGTAAGTTGGAATTCTATATGTGTATGTCTATGTGTGTGTGTGTGTGTGTGTGTGTGTGTGTGTGTGTGTGTGTGTGTGTTGTCTTCCCTCTTTGAATCAGTTCAGATAACGGTGAGATTCAAGTCCCACCCCCCATCAGCTTTGGTTTATTAATGGAAAGTGACTTTTTTTTTTTTTTTTTACTGTAAGACAGCATCAGTTGATATAAATTCTCCCAGCACCTAAATTTTTCAGGTTTTAAATTAGGCTTAAGTTTCTACTAACCCTCATTGTGACATGGAGGTGATTCTGGGGGATCTACAAGGGATACCACCAAAGTACAAGCATTGGCAGACTAGGGCATAAAACTTATAATTTCTGAAACACAGAAACATTAAATGAATCTTTTCCTGGTCATAACCCAATACAAATGTAAGTTGTTAAAGAAAACTGGGAAAAAAACCCAACTGTTTAATATAAACTTGATCAATACCAGTATCTGTATGTGTGTGTGAAAACCTGCTCAGCTAAGTTCAGAGGTTCACCATTAGGTTGGCTTAATGGAAATGAATTTTTGAGACACAGTAATTTTCAAAGAATTATAGTTAAGTCATAGAGAGGATGCAGTTGGTAGAAGTGAAAGGATGGAGAAAGTAAGAGAGATAGTACATGCCAGATACCATTATTGAGCTATTGAAGTATATCGAGGGCTATCTCCAGTCATCCTGATCCATATCTTGCCACTGGATATGGATGACTCTGGAGGAGAAAGTGACGCTGGTGACTTTGCACAGCCTTCCCTCACTTAAATCCAATTTACTTGCAAGTTATGGCATCACCTCCCTCATGTCATGGTCCTCCTAGAGAATGAAGGACTAACAACAACATTGAAGTATGTCAGTTGAAAAAGTACCAATTCTGGAGTCAAAGCTCCAATTCCAGCTCTAACATTTTTACCTATGTGACTCTGGACAATCACTTAATTTTCCTGTGTCTCAATTTCTTCCTTTATAAAATTAGAGTGTTGAACTAGAAAGGCCTCTACAATACTTTCAAACTCTAAATTTGTCATGCTATGATTCTATCAAATGGTATTTGCAAAAGCTAGGTATGCTAGACCTTTGGTGATTAATGATTAGAAATTATAAGGAATATACATATTTCAACATCTTCCCATGTATCTATTGAAAGATTAACCATCTACTAGGGCATAAAACTTACAATTTCTGAAACATAGAAACATTTAATGAATCCTTTGCTGATTGTAACACAATAAAAATTTCAAACATTAAAGAAAACTTAAAAAAAAGGATTCAGACTTAAATGGAGATTAAACAATATAATCCAAAAGAATGAGTTTGTCAAAAAGTTAAAGAAATAATAATTTTACCAGGGAAAATGATAATAATAACAAAATATCCCAAAACTTTTGGTATGCAAAGTCATCCTTAAAGAAAATTTGTATCTCTAAATGCTTTCATCAATAAAAGAGAGAAACAAGAGATCGTTGAGTTGGCATGCAATTAAAAAAACCTAGAAAAGCAACAAATGGAAAAATTCAAAATCAACTCAAAAATAAAAATTCTGAAAATCAAAGCAATGATAAACTAAACTGAAAACATAGAAACACTCAATAGAACTAAGGGTTGTTTTTTTTTTTAAGATAAACAGTTAATTACATTTTTTTTAAACAGAAGAAAATTCAAAGAGAAGTCATGAAAGAAGAAAGAAAATTGTTAAAAATTATTTTCCTCAATTATATACCAATAATATCAATAACTTATATGAAATAGATGAATATTCAAAAATATAAAATAGACATTTTAACTGAAAAAGAAAGAAAATACCATAAACAATTCAGTTTTGGAAAAAAAATTGAACAATCTAGAAATAATTTCTCAAAAGTTAAAAAAAATCCAGGTCTCAAAGGATTTATGAGAGAATTCTGTGAAACATTCAATAATGTGTAAATTGCTTGCAAAAATAGAAACATAAGGCATCTTCCCAAACTCCTTCTGCATTACAAATTTGATCACCATAATCAAAGGAGGTGAAATAGAGGCCTGAATCCTAGGAAGAAAAGTCAAAAGAATAATAACAAAGCAATAAAAAATCCATGATTATATCAATAGATGCTGGAAAACTTTTTGACAGAATGTAACATTTATTTTTATTTAAAAAACCACCTTTGGGATTTGAGAGAATGGAAGTTAATTTTTAAAATTATTTTCCCCCAGTAGAATGTCAGCTTCTTGCCATAGCTCCTAGTTCATAGTGAATGAGATATAACCTCTGTGAAGACTTCTCAGGGTGGTGATGAAAAGTCTGTCTCGAAACTAGAGATAGGCTCTGAGAGAACAAACAGGCCATAAGTTTAATTCAGCCCTAAACACTCTCCTGATTGCCACTGCCACCTAAGCATTAGGTATACTAAATAAGGACATGTATGTTTGGATTGGCTATACCCTGTTTCCTTGTTCTTTGGGAATGGGAAAGATTTTCGCACCTAGAATGTAAGCCCACCTCCCAGCCAATGGGAGTAAGGGATAATGGCGGGGTGGGAGTTTCTTGTTTGTGTTAAGATATATAACCTTGCTTTGTCCTTTGTGCCTGGCCTCTCTCCTGCTGGTAGTGTACCGGACGAGATTGTAATAAAGAGTAATTTTTGCTTCCTTGAGAAGTCTCTGAGTTTAATTGTGTTAGAGTCGCTGTACCACACAATAGGATTCTACTCTTTTGCTACAAATTCAGTATTCCACTCTGCTACTGCTTTATTAGAAATTAAGAAAAGCAGATCACTCAGGGGCATGTAAATGAGATTCAATTTAACTAGGCATTTATTAAGACCCTGCTGTGTTCTATGCACTACTATAGACACTAGGAATGCAAAGACAAAATTAAATCATCTCTGACCTCAAAGAGTTTAAACACATTCCACCTGGAAGAAACAATATATGCACAGATAAGAATGACATTCTCTTGTGGTACTTTCTGTTGTTTGCCTTTAGTTCTTGAAGAGGACGGTTCCATTGGGAAGATGATGCCATGACTTGTGAGTGAATTGGATTTAAGTGAAGCAGGGCTGTGCAAAGTCACCAGCCTCACTCTCTCCTCCTGAGCCATCTGGGTCCAGTGGCCAGATATAGATCAGGACACCTAGAGATGGCCTTGGATGCAGTGGGAGACCTTGGCCTTTTTATCTGAAGCACTTCCCATTCAGTGATTAAGGGTTAGGTAAGAAATGAGGTTAAAAAATGGCCTCTTTTACTTAGTTAAAAAAAAAAAACCAATTTGGGAGGGAGGACCCTCAAGGTGTCTGGCCAAAACAGAAACAATTGCTATTTACGTTCACTGTCTCCTCTTCCCCAACATTTTCCCATGTGAACTAAACTAGTATAAGAGAGGGTGAACAGATTTGTCTATGGAACAGAGGTGAACAATGATGTGTTACTATCCTAATTTAGAACTTGGATTACAATTCCCAAACAATGTTTTAAAAGGGGGTTAGTAATAGTTTTTTTTTTTTGTTTTTTGTTAATGCAGCTATAGGGCTAGAGATTGGATCTGTGATTTCATTGGTTTTCAGCTAGATAATGGGCTAAACAGTATTTTATGAGCTGGCATAAAGCCATCTAAAACAGTATTTATAGAATGTCATTTTCTAAATTCCAAGTGGCTACCACCCTTAGGTCCTCAGAGTAATTCTGTATACCTAGTTCACCAGCCCCCACTGGTGTGCTTCCTATTAACTAGTCCTATAGACTAAATTAGCTCTAAGAAAAAGTATTTATTCAAATAGTGTAGCAAGACTGGTAGCTACAAAATACCCCGCACACAAATCCGAGGTGTACTCTCCCACAAATACAATGGAAAGAGTGGGCTCAAACTTAAAAGAATAATGGTAGAGGAGGCAGCTAGGTGGCACAGTGGATAGAGCACTGGCCCTGGAGTCAGGAGGACCTGAATTCAAGTCCAGCCTCAGACACTTGACACTTACTAGCTGTGTGACCCTCGGCAAGTCACTTAACCCCATTGCCTAGCAAAAAACAAAAAGAATAATGGTAGTGAGGCACTTGCTTAGGGTACGTGTGGGGAAAAGGATTCACAACTCCTGGTCCTGTAGGGCCTGGAAGATCTTTCTCTTCTTTTTTTTTTCCTTTTTTTTCTTTTAAGATCTTTCTCTTCTTACATAGCTTCCCTTGGACACAATTTCTCTGCTGAGCAGGTTTGTCAGCTTGATTCTCAGGGTCTTTTCCTCTCCATGCTTTGACTCTTCTCCGCTGATAGGGTCTAGGCTCCTTAAACCTGTTTATTCCTCTATACCTTCACTTGATCCATTCTTCCCACTAGCTATCGACCCAAATCTCTCCTCCCTTTTGTGGCTAAACTCCTTGAGAAGGTTGTCTACAATTGGTGCCTACACTTCCTTTTCTCTAACTTTCTTCTTAACTCTCCATCATCTGGCTTCCAACCTCATCATTTAACTGAATCTGTTCTCTCCAAAGTTACTAACAATCTCTTGATCTCCAAATCTAACAGTGTTTTCTCAATTCTCATTCTCCTTGACCTCTTTGTAGCTATTGACACTTTTTTTAAACTCTCTTCTCCTTTATACTCTCTAGGTTTTCAAGACACTTCTCTCTCTGGTTTTCCTCCAACTTGTCTGACTTTGTTTCAGTTTTGTTTGCTGAATCTTTGTCCATACCACACACACTAACCATGGGTATCCACAGGACTCTTTCCTGGATCCTCTTCTCTTCTGTACAGTGTTTTATGTGTTGATCTTATTAGTTCCCACAGATTCAATCATTATTTCTATACTGATGATTCTCAAAACTCCTTAGCCAGTTCTAAACTCTCTGCTGTCCTCCAGTTTTGTATCTCTAACTACTTATTAGATATCTTAAATTGGATGTTCTATAGACATCTTAAACTCAACATGACCAAAATTGAACTCATTATCTTTCCCTCCAACTCTGTTATCCCCAAACTTTCCTGTTACTGTTGAGTGCACCACCCTCCTCACGGTGCACAGGTTTGCAAACTAAGTGTCATTCTTGACTCCTCACTATGTCTCATTCCACCCTCCCTTCCATATCCAATCTGTTGCCAAGCCTATCAATTTTTCTTTCATAAAATCTCCTATATGTTGTTGCTCATCCTTTTTTTTTTTAATTTTATTTATTTATTTATTTTAGGCAATTGGGGTTAAGTGACTTTCCCAGGGTCACACAGCTGGTAAGTGTCAAGTGTTTGGTCTGAGGCCGGATTTGAACTCAGGTCCTCCTGACTTCAGGGCCGGTGCTCTATCCACTGCGCCACCTTGCTGCCCCCTTATCCTTCATTTTTGAAGAGGACCAATGACATCACAGAGTGATGTCTTGACTTGTGCACAAATTGAGTTTGTGAGGCAGAGCTACACAAAGTCATCAGCCTCACTCTCTCTTTCAGAGTCATGGAAGTCCAGTGGCGAGACAAAAGTCAGCGTGACTGGAGATGGCCCAGGGATGCAGTGGGTGACCTTGGCATCTTTCATGTCTGACCAAACTCTACACGCTCCACAGCAGCCTTCATGGCCTTTGAAACAAATTGTTCTCATCAACCCATTGCACCAGGGGAAGTCTTTACACACTTGGGGTAGACATACCCTTAACTTACTAAAGGGGTTTGAGGTCTGTTGGTTACCCTCAATCTGGTTTAGCCTGTCTGGGGAAAAGATTTTAGTGGGGTGTGGCTGCTGCACATGCTCCAGCTTCTTAGAGCCACAGTGACTTGGGCGGCAACTCTTCTGTGACACCTTGGTGCAGGCCATTACCATGTCATACCTAGACTGTTGCAATTGCCTGTTGATTGGTGTCCTTGCCACAGATCTCTCCCTACTCTCTTCCATGCTTCATTCAGCTGTCAAAGTGGTCTTCTGAAAGTGACCATGTCACACCCCCTACTCAGTAAATTCCACTGGCTCCCAATCACTACCCAGATCAAAGTGGGGGGGGGGCAGAATATGGAGTACCTGTGGGGTGTTGGGGAATGATGGCAAAGTCCCTAGAGTCAGAAGCACAGCCAGGAGGGAAATGAAACATGGCTAACCTGGGCCCACCTCCAAAATAGAGGTCCCCAAAAGAACTCACCAGTGGGAGGAGGGAGTCAGTATGGCAGAAGAACATTGAAGGGTGAGAAGGTCCTAGGTACTGAGGAAAGTTCCAAGGTAATTGAGCAGCTGAGCTATGGTGGCAAAGTGCATAGTCAGAAGCTCTGTCTGGAGGATAATGAAAGATGGCTGACCCTCAAAAATGCTAGGACAAAAAAAAAATCCTTGCTTGTGCACTGTATGACAATTTCTATGTAATTATCATTGTCACAATATCAATAGGACTTGGGACCTATCCATTCACTCCTATATATGCAGTCCTGTGTTTATAAGTTGCTTAATTAAATGACTGCGTAAGTTTTCATGTAATCATAAAATGAGGTCCAATGAACAGTATATGTGATGATCTCTTTATAGGTTAGGCTCTCAGTTGGACAGAGAGATGAGTTTTTCTATGGATCACAGAGTGCTTTGTCCTATTTTGCTTCCTTGTTTAATTATTTGACTGTCACTACAAAAAAAAATCTTCATATTTTGAAGTTATTTGTGAAGTTCTTTCATTTTTATATTCTTTCAAGGACCAGCAACATTGATTGTTAGAATTAAGTGTTTTGGGGGAGAGGGGCTATTGTTTTTGTGTTTCATGCCTTATTGTTCCTTCAGAACAGAACGGCTTCTCCACATTACTATTTATAGATTTTCAAAGGTCCCTCTCAGGCAGAGTCAGTGCCACTGATTGAATTATAGCGCAGTAACTTAAATATCCACCTCAGGAATGATAGGGGTCTTAAATAGACAGTCATATTTACTTAGGAAACCTAGAGTTTTCTTAGATTGCCAACCCTAACAGGAAAAGAAATGTTGGGGTGACAGAGCTTAAGTGGTGCTCTGGGTGCTGTGCCATGCTAATTCTCTATACTTAAGATACTAAACCAGCCTGGGAGGAGCTATTTAATTAAGTAAAAGTTAGTCTAGTCACTTTGCAACCAAGGATTTCAGGAAGGAAACATATAGCAGTATGTGGGAAGTTAATATGAGCTTCATGGTCACAACCACACCTCACAACCTCATATCAGGTGGGCTTCCAGCTGGTGATTGGTGGACACAATTGTCAAACAGAGTTTAAATTTCAGTAGCTACACAACGGTCATACAAAACTACAGTACAACACCTCATTACCTCTGTTCTTCAAAGAAAAAGAGCAATTCTGGATTTTCAAATTTCCTTTGAAGACTGTCAAGGTAAGACCAGAAATGTTCCTAATATCAAACTGTAGCATTTTAAAGGTAATTTGCATTTCAGTTATAGGTCAAATTTGAAGTTTAGACATCTTTGAAACTTTGGATTTTTCTTTCTCCCATTATAACTTAACACATCAAGAGAACATAATGGGAAAAAAATCATGACAAATTCTGAGAGAACGAATGCTAAATTAATCTAGATATCTTAAAAAAAAAGCCACTGCTGTCTTGGTTAAGCATAGTTAGAAATGAATCTGGGACAAATCAATAAATATGACAGTATGTTACCATGTGATGCTTCCAGAAATCAGAGAAAGAAACCCTTCACTGTTCAATGGGTTGGTATTCTCATGCAGGTGAAGCTAGGGTAGCAGGTAGATGCTGGTATGGCAAATAGATTTTCTATCACATCTAGCATCTTTTATGTGATGAAAATTAAAGAGTTAAATAAAGTTAAAAATGCATGTGATATGAAACAAATGTTTAAAACTCCTTTAGTGTTAATAACAAAAGGATGAGGTAAATGCTGAACTATATAATTTACTGATTTTATCAGTATTAGATACAACCAAACTCATAGAGGAGTCATGACTAAGATGTGATTGAATTTCATGATTTTGGAGGTGGGGATAGGGTGGGGCATGAGGGAATTCATAATCTCTGTTTCTTTCTTCTGTCCATAGAAATATTTGTGGGATCTTGTTCTTTATACACTACATTGGAAATATGTTACAGCATAATACAGTACAAATATCTTCTTCTCCCCCATTACATTACAAGGTCATTGAGGACTGACAGGGATGATTTTTTGCCTTTTTTTTTTT
>NW_020949753.1:4812120-4826403 GCF_900497805.2 Vombatus ursinus | reverse complement strand
GATTCAAATATGACCTCTGTCACTGAACTATGTGTGTGACCTCAGGAAAACCATGATTGTCTTTAGCGTCAGTTTCCACATCTTTTAAATGAGAAGGTTAGATTAGATGGTCTTTAATCAACCCACATAGATTTAAATACATACCATGTTTCATAATCACATTAGGCTCTAGACTTTTCTAGAAATCTGTTTGACAAATTTCAGTAAGGCTACTGTTTCTCTGTTAGTAGAAACAAACAGATGGGTATTGTGGTGCTAAGTTTGGTGGAGGATATGCCACCATCTTCCCTTGACTTTCTGACCATCTTTCTGCCACATTTAAGATGAAAGTCGATTAGTGTGAAGTTGGATTTGCGACCACTGCCTAGAAACAAGACACATTTTTAAATAAATGAAAATACCAAATTATGATTATTGTTTATTCTGTTTAACAATTAAAATTGTTTTTTTTTTAAATAGCCTATTACTGCCGCCAAAGAAGATGAAGACTATCTTATTTTTCTTCATCTTGGCAACAGCAGAGGCCATTCCGGTAAGCATTTTCACCCCTCTCCAATCCTACTCCTATTAGGAAGCTTCCCTATAATTTCTTTACCTTAGAATGTTCGTTAAATCTTAAGATACTCAACTCCTTTTGCAGGGGAAAAAGTAAAATCTAAACCTTTGTAATTGTAAAGCATTTAGAACAGTGCTTGGCATATAGCTAATACTACATAAATGTTTGCTCTTATTCTTATTACTATTCAAGAAATTGTATATCTTGAACTACCTTTTTAATATTTGGGGATTCAGAATCATGGAATCTTAGAAGTCAGAAACTACACCTGAAAAGAATGCCTCTACAAGTGGTCATCCACTTTGCAGATATCTATTATATCATGTCTCTGGGCCAGTCTTGTGATTTGTTTCCTGAACTCCTCATCTATTTTCTCTTTTTGTACAGGTGATCTATAAAATGCCCAAAAGGTAACATCACTTCTGTTTCTGCCTCCATTAAGCTACACCCAAATGCCCAACTATACCATGACCTCCTTGAATGCCTCAATTCTCTGGCATGAATATATTTTACTATCTTTCTCCTTTCAAATAATAGATACATTTTGAACAGACCCAAGTCCTATCCTATCAAATCTTAGTTATTGTCAAATTTACCCTCTTGTTCATTTTACTTGTTAGCCTTACCTGGGTCATTTGTGTGTGGACATCTAGGCTATAGATTTTAAAAATGGTTTCTCTTCTTGTATTTTATCTTCTGCAGACTTATGTGGATTTCTCCTACTATTCTTCCTACACATTGTATCCATTCTCTGTGATATATAGCTTAGAGGATTTATGTAGGTAGTTTGCGCTTTAAGACGTGGTCCAGAAATCCCATTCTCAGGCACCATCTTCTTAACCTACTGTTCACTATCCAAATCTGCTTTTTTCCTTCTGAATCTCTTATTTTTGATGGGCAGGAGTGGTGAAAATAACACTGATACTCTCAAGATCTGTGGTTTCTTTCTCAAGACTTAACAATTGCTGGAAGTGATTTCTTTTAAAAAAACTATACTTTTAAATTGTAACATTTGTTTTTAATATTTTTCCCAATTACATGTAAAAACAATTTTAGCATTCTTTTTTCAAATTTTAAATTCCAAATTCTCTCCCTCCCTCCTCTCCCCCCACATTGAGAAGGCAAGCAATTTGACATAGGTTGTACATGTGCAGTCATGCAAAATGTATTTCCATGTAAGTCATGCTATAAAGGAAAACACAGACCAAAAAACCCAAGAAAAATAAAGAAAATAAAGAAAAAGTATTTTTGGTCTGCATTCAGTCTCCACAGTTCTTTCTCTGAAGATGGATAACATTTTTTACCATAAGTCCTTCTGAATTGTCTTGAATCATTGTAGTGCTGAGAAAAGCTGTTATTCACAATAGATCATTATACAATACTGCTATTACTGTGTACAATGTTCTCTTGGTTCTGCTCATTTCACTTTGCATCAGTTCATGTAAGTCTTTCCAGGTTTTTCTGAGAGCATCCTGATTGTCATTTCTTATAGCACAATAGTATTCCGTCACAATCAAATACAACAACTTGTTCAGCCATTTCCTAATTGATGGACATATCCTCAATTTCCAATTCTTTGCTACCACTAAAAGAACTGCTACAAATATTTTTGTACATATAGGCCCTTTTCCTTTTTGTTTTTATCTCTTTGAGATATAGACCTAGTATTGGTATTGCTTGGCCAAAGGGTATGCCCTTTGGGCATAGTGTAACATTCATTTTTTCTAAATTTTGAGTTCCTAATTCTTTCCCTGCTCTGCCTATTAAGAAGGCAAGCAGTCTGCTATCAATTATATGTGTGAAGTTATTGGAAATGCTTTTTTTTTTTAACAAATCAAGTAAAAGTTTGTTTATTTTAATTAAAAAATTATTTTAGACAAACACTAAAACTTAAATATATAAGAAAAGAAAAAGAAACATATTATACACTTGAATATAAAATAAGAAAAGAAAAAACATGTCATGTACACAGCAGAATATAGGAGAGGATTCAGAATATATAGCAATAACTTTTCATTTCAAGAATGCCTTATATATTAAATAATGCACATTATGTTGAAAGCTGTCCATCTTTGCTTCCTATAGATTTTTTTTGCTCTCTGATGTACACTTTTTTACTTTGTTCTTTTTCCCCCTCCTCTCTGTACCCCCCTACCCCAAGGCTATAATTAAGCATGGATATATTAATATACAGATATTGCTATATACAAACACATATACATATATACATACATACATACATACATACATTTATAAACCTATGCTTTTCCTAAGAGATTCTACTCCTAATCTTTGTTTTTATGTTTGTGCATATCTCTTATTTCCTATTTCTCCTACCTCTTCTACTTTACTTCTACCTGCTACCTTGTCTTCCTATTACATAACCTACCCCCACCTCCAGAAATCCCTCCCTTATCCTCCCATTCACCTAAATCTAAACACCATTTTGTACACCCCATTGACCTA
Organism: Vombatus ursinus; assembly: GCF_900497805.2. Lineage (NCBI taxonomy): Eukaryota > Metazoa > Chordata > Mammalia > Diprotodontia > Vombatidae > Vombatus > Vombatus ursinus. The sequence goes on along the minus strand of NW_020949753.1, from coordinate 4,823,381 downwards.
TTCCCTTTCTCTCCCCTCCTAAGATCCCTCCCTTATCCTTACATTCCCCTAAATCTAAACACTCTTCTATATCCCCCTTTTGACCTATTCCTTCACCCTCCCCTCTAAAGAGCCCTCCTTTATCCTCTCCCCCTCATTAACTTAGACTTTATTTCTTTCTAAATTTAGAAGACTTTTATGCTCTTCTAGATGTATATGTATTTTCCCCTCTTGAACCCTTTCCCCATAAAAGTAGGTTTTCAGAACTAACAGCCCCACTCCCCCATCTAATTCCTCTGTATTGGTTCTTTCTCTTGCACCTCATTTGTATAAGATAATTACTCTTTTAGCTGTTTTACTATACTATGAACAGTTTTACTATTTGAAGTCATATCTTACGCAGGTCTACCCCAATCTTTCTTATAAGCTACCTAATTACTAATAACAATCTTAGACATAGTTTTTATATACATAAAAGGTAAATATTCTATCTTTATTGAGTCTTTTGTAATTGGTCATTGGTATGTACCTTATATTCTCTATGTCAAATCTTCTATTGAGTTCAGGGTTTTTTTTGTTTTTTGTTTTTTCCTTAACAAAGTCCTGAAAGTCTGACAATTCATTAAATGTCCATTTTTTTTTTCATTCAGAATTATGCTTAGCTTTTCTGGGTATGATATTTTCAGCCTGAAGCCCAGTTCTTTTGCTCTTCAATATATAAGGTTCCAAGACCAGTGATCTTTTAGTGTCACTATTGCTAGCTCTTATGTGATTCTAATTGTGGTACCATCATATGTAAATTGTTTTTTTCTTGTTGCTTGTAATATTTTGTCCTTGGGTTGGGGGCTTTGGAATTTGACTATAATATTCCTGTGAGTTTTCCTTGTAGGATCTCTTTCAGGTGGTGGATTTTTCCTATTTCTACTTTCCCCTCTTGTTCTAGTGCTTCAGGACAATTTTCTTTAATCATTTCTTGTGTTATTGTATTAAGATTCTTTTTTTGATCATAGCTTTCAGGTAGTCCAATTATTCTTATGTTTTCTTGATCTGTTCTCTAGATCAGTTGTTTTTCTTATGAGATGTTTCACATTTTCTACTTTTTCATTCTTTATATTTTATTTTTTAAAATTTCTTTCTCTTACAACTTCACTGGTTTCCTTACCCTTGCCCAATTCTGATTTTCAAGGAGTCATTTTCTCCCTTATCTCCTTTTCTAATTGGTTGACTTTCTTTTCATAATTTTCTTGCTTTTCTGGGATCATTCTTATTTTTCTTTTTAGTTTTCACTCAGTCTCTTTCATTTGATTTTTTTTTTTGGGTGAGGCAATTGGGGTTAAGTGACTTGCCCAGGGTCACATAGCTAGTAATTGTCAAGTGTCTGGTCTGAGGCAAGATTTGAACTCAGGTCCTCCTGACTCCAGGGCTGGTTCTCTATCCACTGCGCTACCTAGCTGCCCCTCTGATTTGATTTTTAAAATCTTTTTAAAGTTCTTCAGTGAATTCTTTTGGAGCAGATGACCATTTGACATTACTCTTTGGGGTAGAAGAGGGTTTCTTTGCTTCAGTATCTGCCTCTGAAGATGAACCCTGGTCTTTTCTATTCCCGTAATAGCTCTCTGTGGTTGGATTCCTTCCCCTTTGCCTGTTTAGTTTTTGGTAATAGTTTACTTTTTATAATCACCTCTAGTCCTGGGATGTGGGGTATGGTACCTCTGGCCTCAGATCCTCTTCAGTTCTCCTCTCTGACCTTGAACTCAAGCCAAGACCTCCAGCCTCCTGTAAGTGCTCACGACCAGCAAAGTCATCGTGGCACTGCGTCTGCACTCACCTGGAGTGTGCTGGTTCCATCTTGCCCCCACCATGTTTCCACAGCACAGCTGGATCTGATTTTCTTGTCAGCAGAGGTTTCCTAGATCTTCGCTAGGTCAGACACCCAACTCCCCTCACTGTCTTGGGGATAAAGATTCTTGTGGCTGGCAGGAGGCAGCCTCCCAAACCAGCTAACTCCAGGGCTTACTGCTTATTGTTTAAGCAGGTCTCTAACCTGTAGGTGTTTACTGTTCACTGGGAGGAAATCTTTTTCTGGGATTTTTCTTCACATCTTCTCTGATTATCCCAGGAGGACCCCTGTTCTGCCCCTACTGTTATTTATTTTCACCGCTCTCTGCCCAGAGGCACAATTTACCTCTTTTGTGGAGGAAAATCTTGAGAGCTTGAAATTTTCTGACCTATTCCTCCATCTTCCCAGAATCCTCTCTGTGGAAATGCTCTGTAAGTTTTCTCTGAAGTAATATTTGTGCCTATGTGAATTACTAGAAGTGAGTGGTGATTATTCATTTTGATAAGTCTTGGAAAGTTTTCTGTCACACTTTAGACAAATGCTCTGAGAAAAGACAACTTGCCCTTTATTGTTATCAGTGAACAAAAGAATGTCTTAAGATTTCTCATCTGGGAGTCACCAACATCTTTATTTGTTTCTTTTTCCTCTGACTTTTACTGGATAACTTGTCACCTGGAATCCCCTCTGCAATTTCTTCATCATTTTTTGGAGTTCAAGAAGATATTTCTTTAGTGTTGAGTGTCCTCCCCTTTGGGAAGAGCCTCTTACTTCTTAGCTCAAAGTGTTCTATAGTCCTTTTTATAGCCCTTTTCTCCACTTTGTTACATTATTCTACCCACCAGCCTCCTGACACAGGTCAGGATTCTCTTTTCCCTCAAGAGATCCAGTGTGTGTGTGTGTGTGTGTGTGTGTGTGTGTGTGTGTATGTAAGGAACATTTCATTATCAATTTCCCTTGATAACCTAGAGTAGAGAGGTGTTTCATAAGCCTCTTCTCTTTCAGCGGGGAGACCAGTCTGCTTTTTGAGCCAATTGATACTTAATTGTGGCAAAAACATAAATACTGCACTTTCTAATGAAGAGGTAATGGTAAACTTCTTTTAGTTATTCCTCTAATTTAAACTAGATCCTCTCTTTCCTGCCCTTCGCCTGCATTTGTAACATTCTGCCTTGTTAGAAGGTCCATCAAAATGATTCATTCCTATTCATTCATTTGCTACCCAAGAACTATATTCAACTCTGTGCCCATCCCTTGTTTCATGCTATATAATCCTGATTTTAAAATCAATTAAGAGCCTTACATTTGTGGCAAACACAGGAAATGATAATAATGACAATGGCATCTCCCCCACTGTCTCTTATGGAAAAAAAAATTGTTCTAGGTATTGAAGAGGAAAAACCTCAGAGAATCTTGGAGTAGTTGACTCACAGGATTATAGGAATATAGGTTTAGAATTGGAAGGGAGCATAGAGATAATCTAGACCAACTTCTACATTTTACAGACAAAAAAAAAAAACTGAAGTGTGGTGGAGTGAAATGTTCAGGGTCCTATAGGGACTAAGTGGTAGAGACATTTGACCTATTTTCATATATTTGAACATTTAAACACAGGTCCTAGGACTCCAAAGCCCTCTAAGATGTCTTGGATTCCTGTTTCACTCTGTCCTTGGTTACACCTCTTTGGGTCAATATTCTTTGTTTCTGTGCTATGTCATAAGGCACAGTTGGTAACCAAAGTCTTCCTTCATCCCTTTATGATAGCTTATTTAGCACTCAACCACTCCGTCCCAATGAGGACCCTTGTGTAGCCCTATAGTGTTCTTTTGGGGAGGGACTTTTTGTTTCTTGTGGATGTGCTAAATTTGCATAATGTGCCTAAGGCAGTGAAATGAGGGCCATCTTGTGTGGTCTGACAGTCCCTGACAAAATATAGGGACATATGTGGGTCCATGTTTAGATGCCATCTAAACCATGAAGGTGGCTAATTCTTCTGTTATTGTATTGGTCTGCCCATCTGAAAGCAACCGAATACCCTTGGGGACATCAGGGTATGCTCAGGATCTCTCTTAGGTTCTGTCCATCCAAAGCAATGGAGTGAAAAATCTTAAACTAAATACCGGCAGTAAGAGGCAACAGATGGCTTGGTAGACAGAACACTGGATTTGGCATCAGGAAGACCCAAATTCAAATCTGACATCAGATACTTCCTAAGAGACTTTGGGCAAATTGCTTAACCTCTGTTTGCCTCAATTTCCTTAACTGTAAAATGGGGATAATAATAGCACCTAACTCCCAGGGTTGTCATGAGGATCAAATGAGATAATATATGTAAAACACTTAGCACAATGCCTGGTGTATAGTAGGTATTATAAAAATGCTAGCTACTATTATTCTTATCTCTTACTGAGACTGGAGAAAATTCTAAAAAGATGAAGAGGGTAGCAAAGGGAGCAGTAGCTTTAAAGAACACAGATAATTCAACTCCCCAGCTACCCATTCACTCCTTCCCACCCTTGATTACCATCAGGAGGAGGGTGTGCTCTACAGCAGTGGTGTCAAATTCAAATAGAAACAGGGGCCTCTAAAACCTACATAAGGAACCCTGTGGGACTTGATGTTAAAATCTATGTTTTAAGTACTTATTTTGTTAAATACTTCCCAATTACATTTTAATCTGGTTTGGGCAGCACTCTGGAGTGTTATGAGCCACATGGCCAAAGACCACATATTTGATACCTCTGCTCTAGAGAGTAGCTTTAGAAGAGATGTTGCTTGCATTTTTGAAGGAAGACACCATAGGACTTCTCCTGTAGCCTTCTGCATGTCTAAGGTGTGTGTGGATTTAGAAATAGCAAATCACAATGAGAAGACAATGAGTGATAACATGCAGAAGATTAGAGAGGGGAGAGACCTGTGGAAAATGGGCAGGAAACGTGGGTAAATAATGTCACTTTAGCTTAGAACATCAGAGGAAGGCAATACGACAAGAGCAAACCATGGGCTATGAAAAAGTGTCATGTTAGAGGGGAAATAGATCATTGAGAAGGTGCCAGTACATAGAGATAGATATTACTAATAGTAGATTCTCAGCTCTGAGTGACCTTAGGAGAATGACTATTACAAATAAGGCCGCCAACTGTGTTTTAGAATATTGAATGACTACACTTATCCCTGGAGACAAGTACTGAAAATACTTCCTTCTTCGAGAATGCAGGGAACTATGATGTGTACTATAACATGGACATGATTAGTAAGTTGTTTGGTCTTAGTGAAATGCTTTTTAAAAAATCTTTGTAATAAAGGATGACTCATTGAGTAGGGGAAGAAGGAGGTATATATTCAGAAATGAAGGCTATATTAAAATGTATCAATAGAATATTTTTAAACTCTTTATTAAAACTATTTGTCAATGATTTTTGGGTATTTGCAAATATGGATAACCAAAAGGGAATTTTTCCCCCTGAGTGTGTGTGTGTGTGTGTGTGTGTGTGTGTGTTTTGTGGGGGAGGATGGTAGAGGCACTATCCAAGAGAAGATAAATCCCCAGGAAATCACTCAGGCCCTTTTTGTCACAGGTGTCCCCAACACAAGAATTTCACTTAGGCCAATCAATACATCAGTACAATTTGGAGCTGTATAAAATATTTTTACCATTTATACCTAGTTTAAACTTTTTATGTTTTCTAAGACAAACAGCAATTTGCTTGTCTTCTATGTGTGTGACTTTTTTTTATGTTTTTCATGAAATCATTTTGAGAATATCAAGCATTTTTCAAACATAAATACTTCAATATTATGTTTTCAATTTGACAGGTTTCTCAGATCAGACCCCAAGAGAGATATGATTTTGATAGATCAAAGGATTTAAATTGTCCAGGAAGACCAGAAGTGACCAAACAGGTATCATACGTTTAGAATGTGTTTTCTTTTTATTCTTTAGTTCTATGTATATTCCACTTGAAAATTCCTTTTCCTTTTCCTACTCTCTATTCCCACTGCCACCACCGAAGTACAGACCAGGGGTAAAACTAGTAATTGTTTTCCCTGGGGCAAGTGGTACCATAAGAGCTGTGTGTCTACACATAAGCGGACAGGATTTGTGGGTTGTGTCTGTTTGGGAGAGGAAGTACACCTTGGGAAACCATTAGGTTTCTAAATTGCTAAAAAGAACATGGTCTGAAGTGAGAATAGCAAGAGAAGAAATGAATCCTGGGACAGAGCTGTTGACATGCTCTAAATTTTCCACCTTGTCACAAAGCCCCATTGGACCTGCCCAAATTATGGTTGTTGCATAAAGTACTCATTACTAATGTAGTAGCCTCTTAACAGGTATTCCCACCTCTAATTTTTCTCCTTTTAATTTCATACTTCATGTGACTGCCAGAATAATCTTTCTTATGCATAAAAGTAGTCATGCAACCCTTCCACTCAAAAATCTTTAGTGACTTTCTACTACTTCCCAAGTGAAATTTTAATACTCCTATGTCTCATATTCAAGGCCTTCCACAACCTGGCATCAACCAATGGTATTTGATATTGCTCTGTATATTCCTACCTCTTTGTCTTTGCTCGTACTATTCACTGTGTCTGGAATGTTCTCTTTTCTGTTGAAATCCTAGCCATCCTTTAAAGCCCAGCTCCCCGGTTCCTCGCTCCAGGAAGACTTGCTGGTTCTTTGTACTGGAAGCAGTCCTCCATCTTAGACTTCACGTAACCTTTTATTGTATATTTCTTCCTGGTTCTCACATATTATTGTTCATTATGGTTTTATTTGTGACACTGTCTTACCTCCAGAGCAGAGTACAGTGCTTTTTATCTGATAGGCTCTTAATAAAAGTTGAATTCAATTGAATTGAATTGTGATCAAATTGTCATCTGTATTTTGAACTTATGCTACTAGGTATTTGAAATAACAGTTCTACAGTGAGGCACTTTCCTCCCTTGCTCTCTAAACATCAGTAGAAAGAAGGAAACAGGGTTTAGTTGACATCTTTGACATTTCCCATAAACTAGCTGTGCTTGTAGATGATGTAATCAACCATATCTAAACTGCTTCCATTGGGGTATGATTTTTGGATAGTCATATTCTGTTTCTTAGCCCAATATAGTGCTTAATATAATAGATGTATAATACATCTTTTGCAACTGGTTGGTTGAGCTTTGAAGCATGTATTTGCTTAACAGACAATGACTTGGTTGCAGTCAAGAACAAATTATTTTTTTATTCATAAAAATTTTAAAAGCTAATAGAAAAGTTACATAAAATATTAAGATACATTTTGAAGTGAGAAAAATTCATTTACTCAATCATCAAAAATCCACAAGATTGTTAGTGTTATTCTGAATGAGGGAGTCAGAGGACTCTTAGTTTGAATCTTGACTCTGGCTCTAACTACCTGTGTGACCTTGGGTTTCACTTCTCTGGTCCTCCCTTTCATGATCTATAAAGTGAGGAGGTTGGAGTTGATGACCTCTAAGGTGTCTTCTCAATCTATAATCCTATGACCTTGGTCAAATCACTCCTTCTCTCTGGATCCCATTTTCCTCATCTACAAAATTAGGAATATGAAAAAAAAATTAGGAATATGGCTGAAACTTCTTGTATTCCAAATAACCAGAAACATATAGCATGAGCACACTTCCCAAAGGAGCATTCAAAGCACTTGCCTTCTAAAAAGAGAGGTAACATCTCTTAAGCATATACACATACTAAGTATATTTGCCATAAATACTTTGTATCCACAAAGCATTTAAAAATATTATCATATATTCTATAGACAATGTACCTATATTATTTTGTTATCATAAAGCATTCTATAAATGTTATTATTTATAATAATTCAGTAAGAAAATTTATTTTCTGATTGGCACATTTGAATGATCTTTTAAAAGCAATTTTTTTTATTCCTTTGAGAAATATGCCCTTTAAAAATTTTTAATAGCAAATTTGCCTACTTCAAAAACTATTGTAAGATTCTCTGTAACTTTAGTGTTGGCTTTTGATCTTAAATGAAATTTATAAAAACAACAAAAAATTATAAATGTGTATGTATGGGTATGTATATATACATACATGTACACACACATACACACATGTACACGAGGATGATAATCCCCTTTCCTCATGCTACCTCTATCACATTAGAAGGCAAGTGCTTTGAGTGCTCCTTTGAGAGGTGTGTTCACATCACCTATTTCTGATGATTTAGAATAATAGAAATTTAATGTGGGTTATAACCTTAGAGATAATTTCAACCCAGATGGGGAAAACGAGGTCTAGAGAGAAGAGGTGATTTGACCAAGGTCATAGGATTATAGAATCTACAGCTAGTAGGGACCTTAGAAATCATTCAGTCCAACCCTTTCATTTTACAGCTCCTTTAGCCTTCAGGGTCAAATACAAAACCCTCCATTTTGCCCTCAAGGACCATTATAACCTAGCTCGCTCCTTTCCAGTTTTCTTATATCTTACTCCCCAACATGTACTCTTCGATCCAGTGATGTGGGCTTCCTGGCTATTCCACGAACAAGACGCTCCATTTTTTTATTGCTCCAGGCATCTTCCCTGGCTGTCCCCCTTGTCTGGAATGCTCTCCCAGCTCATCTCTGCCTACTGGCTTCCCTGATTTCCTCTAAGTCCCAAATAAAATCCAGTTCTCTACGGGAGACTTTTCTTAGCTCCTCTTAATTGTAGTGCCTTCCGTCTTTTAATTTTTTCCTATTTATCCTGCATGTAGTTTGCTTGTACATATTTGTTTGATCTCCCATTAAATTATGAGCTCCTTGAGGGCAGAGATTGTCTTTTACTTCTTTTTGTATCTCACTGCTTAGCATAGTGCCTGGCACATAGTAAGTGCTTAAAAATGTTTATTGACTGACTTAAAGATGAAGAAACTGAGGCCCAGAGAAATTAATTAACTTGCCAATGTTACACAGGTAGTAAGTGGTAGAGCCAAGATTAGAACTAAGACTCCTCTCACTTTGAAATCAGTCCTCTTTCCAATGCTCTACACTGCCCCCTTCATTTGAATGAATCACTGACCAAAAATAATTTTATTTAAATTTAGGATTATTAATTACTACCTAGGCAGGATGGCATAGCTTTTATTCAAATATGTATATATTGTTTATGACCAAGATATTAAATTATTTTTCTTATTTATTTTGCCCCCTTTTAGGATCAGATAATTGTCGATGGCATTATCAAAGAAAATAATAAAACAAATGAAGACCTCACATATCAAGATGAGAAGGGTGCACAACTATATAAAAATGGCAGTAGCAAAGGAGAAGGGGATGCTTTTGAGAATGCAAAGATAGGAGAAAAGGGGTCTTATTCCAGTCTTATATTAGCCAAAGGAGAGAGAGATGTTGGAGATGGGCATGGGGAAATAATGTATCCAGAAACATTAGTGAGAGACCGGAATGGAGAAAACAACACAACAAATGGTTTTGAAGACATTATTTACAAGGGAGGAAATATAATGAATAATAATAATGAAACTACTAGTGGAAATGTCAAAGAAGAGAATGTTACCAACACAAACCAAACTGAAATTATCGATGTTCAGCAAGAAAATGTAAACAAGAATAGAAGCAATGAAGATGAAGGAAATGGAAACATTGATAAAAATGAGGGTGGTCTAAATGAAGAAACTCCTTACAGAGGAGATGGAAATGGGAGTAATCAAACTGAGGCTCCAACAGAAAGAAGTAAAACTACAAATGGCAATGGAGAAGATGAAAAGTGGAATGATATTGATGGTGCTGCTAGTGGCAATGGAGCTGACACCTTTGAAGAGAATGGTTCTGGTGATGATGAGGGAGAAAAAGCAGAGGAAAGAAACAAAAGCACTGTTGATAATACAGATTCAAGCCTTCCTAGTAATGAGGTTGAGGAAAATGGAAATGAAGATGACAGTGATAATAACTTAAGCAAAAATACAAGTAATGGTAATGAAGATGATGACGCTGCAGACAAAGATGATCTCCTCCACGGAGAAAATACTTCAAAGAGTGATGAAGATCATGGTAATACAGTAGAAGCTACCATGGAGCTGACTTTTCCCCGTAAAGGCGGTAAAAATGGATTAAATGAAGTATCAGGTCCCAGTGACATTGGCAGAGACCAAGAAAAGGTAAATTTTAGAATCTTTTTTTTTGTCTAGTCAACTTAAACAGAAATACTTGTTTCTCCATTTTTTTTCCTTCAAACAAATTAAAAAAACCTGCATTCTTCTATGTTAGCCTTCTATATTACTTGAATAAAAAGATATAGAATTTTTAATGCATTGGCTTGGTATAACTTTGGGAGTTAAGATTTTTACAAGCTTGCTGAAAATCTTTTTGAAACTGTGCTTTACCAAGTCATCGCTTGCAGAATTTCATAGAATTCAAAACTCGAAGAGAGGTTAGAATGATCTAGTCCAATGGCATCAGATTTTACAAATGAAGAAATGCAGGCAGATGGATAGCAAGGGAAGGTAAGGGGCTTGCCTATGATTACCGAGGTAGGGAGTAGTGGGCCTAGACTTCACATTTGACTGTTCTTAATCCCAATCTGGCTTTGTTTCTACTCTGCCAAAGCCCCTCGGTGTTCTTCTGGGGCAGAGAATTTGAGGTGACTGTTGAAGTGTCCTTACAGTGAAAATCCTTCAAGAGCAAACAAAGTAAAAATGTCACAAAAATATAAATATAACATATAAAATATAAATATAATATTTTAAAACATAAGTTAAGATCATATCAAATTAATTGGTACAGTCCAATTTTCACAAGTTTATGGTAGTGTTGTAGCTTTATTTACACTTTTTTCCTCTGTCATTTCATAGCAGGTAGAAAACAATGGAACCACCAACATCAATGGTCTGGAAACTACTAAAGAAGCTGAGAAAGTAAATGATGCTCTCAGAAGTAAAGGAGATGACATTATTTCTGACAAAGGATCCCATGATGTGGCAGGGAAGGTTGACAAGGAACCTGTCGGAAAGAACCTGAAAACAAAACTTGGTGACAAAGCTGGCCCCAGCAACGCTGGCAGCGAAAGCAATAGTGATGGATATGATGAGAGCTATGATTTTGACAATGAATCGATGCAAGGAGATGACCCTAATAGCGGTGACGATGATGCCGAGTCTGAAAGTGAGGCTGTCAGTGATAGTGAGGGCAATGATTCTGAGGGACCTGACGGATCAAATGGTGATCGCAATGGCAGTGACTCACCGGAAGGAGGAAATGAGGATAGTGATAGTGTATCAGACCCTAATGATGATGATAGTGACAGCTCTCATAATGGCAGCGATAGTGGTGATGACAGTGATGGAAATGTAGCAAATGGCAGTAGTGACGACAGTGACAGTGACGGTAAATCTGATAGTGATAGTGATGATGGTGACAGCAAATCTGATAGCAGTGATAGCAGTGACAGCAGTGATAGCAGTGA
>NW_020949753.1:4811952-4812110 GCF_900497805.2 Vombatus ursinus | reverse complement strand
GACAGCAGTGATAGCAGTGACAGCAGTGATACTGATAGCAAATCTGACAGCAGTGATAGTGAAAGCAAATCTGATAGCAGTGACAGCAGTGATAGCAGTGATAGTAGTGACAGCAGTGACAGCAGTGATAGTAGTGATAGTGATAGCAAATCTGATGA